>NC_058134.1:139773297-139799771 GCF_016433145.1 Gracilinanus agilis | reverse complement strand
GTGTGTGTGTGTGTGTGTGTGTGTGTGTGTGTGTGTATATATATATATATGGAACTATAAATAAAAATATGAATTATATATAAAATTCTTATTTTTATTTAAAGATGTAGAATGGTATAAATAAAATATATTTATAAATTCATGTGTTAATATATAAACAAACATGTATAGGAATATTTGTGTTTCTATATTTGTATTTATATGAATATATAACATAATATATTTATTATAGATATATGCATGTGTATATACACACATGTATGCATGTATATAATATCTATAGTATATATAAAACCAAAGTTCAGATTCAACTTCAGATACTACAAGCCAGAATAAGTCACCTCTAGTTGCTTCAGTTTTCTTATCTATAAAATGGTGGGAGAAGGACCTTTCTCCCAGGGTTGCTGTAAGGATCAAATGAGATAATGTTTTTAAAACATTTTGCACAGTACCTGGAACATAGTAGGTCCTACATAAATGCTCATTCCCTTCCCTTTCCTGCCCCCTTTCTCTTCTCTGCACCCTTACAAAAGTCACCCCCTCACTTTCCTACATCCCAAACCATTTCCACATTTGTTGTCTTCACAATGAATGCCCAAAGTGGGTGGAATATATAGAGTGGTATATCTTTAGCATGACAATAGACTCTATTGGATCCAGGATTTCTGGGAAACAATAACTAACTCTGCTATCAGCCTCCCTGGCTGGAGCTTTTGCTTACCCACATTTTGGCTTAACTGAAATGCTCATTTCAGATTCTTAAAGAAAACAAAAAACTCTGAAAATGAAGTGAAGTACAAAAGCTAGCTAAATTACAGAATTCACATCAATAAGAGAATCACATCAATTTAGTACTAAACCATATTTCTTAGGGGCTAGGGGTCTAGCCTTCCATTGCATAACATGACTGAATGCGCTAGCGATCTATAATATTCGAAATACGTCAGATGTTTTCAAGTGGGAGATAAAAGGATAGCAAAGATATAGAAAATCTTTGTTTTCAGGAAGGACCTGGGTAAAGCCTTTCAGGAACTAATGATGCTATAGATTTTGGTCATATGGGGAAGGAGGATAGGGAGTGGAGAGAAAGGCAGGCTTTAATCTCAATTTGAAGATCTTTTGTTTCTTTCTTCCTCCTTTACCAGTACCTGTTTTCAGTCATCCCCATCTTCCATTCTCTCTCTCTCTCTCTCTCTCTCTCTCTCTCTCTCCCCCTCTCTGCCCCTCTGTATCTCTCTTTCTCCACCCTCTATTTCCCTCCCTCCACCCCTCCTGGCCATGCTATTTATGTCACTTTCTGAGAGGTAGCTTTTCTTTCAAAAAGGGCCCTTTTTTCCTCAATGTCTAACAAAGAGGCCAAAGATCACATCATGAGAGAACAAGAATCCTTTAAAGTAGTTGCATAGGATTCATGTTTCTTAAATACTGAGCAATATATTTAGGTGATTAAATGCTCTACATAGAGAAGGCAAAGCCCAGATATGTTGAGGTCATCTTCCTGATTTCTTTTTTTATTTCATTTTGGGAACTTTCACTGGAAACTACCAGCAAAATGAAAATTAGCTATGGTTCTAATAGAGTATGGATGCAATTGTGCTGAATGATTGAATTCCCCGAACATTCCTTGAGGAATTTATTAGTATTGGGCTTATTTGGGAGGTGAGCAGGAGATACTACAAGTTACTAGTTTCCATTTGATGCCTTGATTCCTTTCTATACATGTTTGTTTTTATGTTTCACTGCTAAATCCATCAGTGAAGAAAGAGGCTGGGGTCTGTGCCTGAAGGGAAGAGTATATGAATATGTAAATAATACTTTAATGTGATGAGATTTTCCTATTTGAATATAAATTTGATAGGAGATGTTTTACTAAATATTGCCTCAGCTCAGAACCAGATGATCACATTTCATTAAGCATTTCTAAATTCCATATGCAATTGTATGATTTACTGATAAAGTATAGAAAGATAAATACAGATGGAAAACTGTGAAATGTTTCATGTCGACACAAAATAATATATTTATATATGTGTGGTAAATATATTTAGATATCAACTTATTCAAAAATAGTTGAATTCAATAAAACAAGTAAAGGACAACTAGGAGGCTCAAGATAAGCAATAAATGTTAGTTATTCATGTACTATACTTTTGGGTTGTAGGATTTATTAAAGTAAAAAATGTCTTCCCTCAACTTCAAAACCTCAATTAATCATCTGCATTGTTATCTATGTAGGAAATAATACATACTACAAATGTGCTTACATATGAGCATGCGATTGGTACCTAGTGTCAGACAGGAACCTGAGAGGGATCACATCTCCCAACCCATCCTTGCTGTCACAACTAACATCTAGAGAAGCAGCTCCTGAGGAGAAAGGACCAGCCATCCCCACCAACTTCTTCCTCCAGGGCATGCAAGCCAGGCTAGTTCAAGCAGCAAGATACCCTCAGTGAGAGACTAAGAAGGAGCCTATAGAAATGGCTTTGGAGATCCTGATGGAGATAGCTCAAGAATCTTGAGCCTTCAGCCATTTTTCTAAGAATTATCTTCTGTGGAAATGCTCCTTCAGGTGCTTCAGACAGCTACTAAAAACTCAGAAAATACTATTAAATGGTTCAACATCAGAAAGTGATATTATTTTATTAATGGTAATGGCATTAAAAAAGGCATTACTGTCTATTATTACTATGGGTCAGCTAGGTGGTGGAGTGGATATATAGTACTAGGACTATAGTCAGGAAGACTCATCTTCTTGATTTCAAATCTGCCTTCAAACACTCAGTAGTAGTGTGACATGGTACAAGTCACTTAACCTTGTTTACCTCAGTCTCCTCAAGGGTATAATTATCTGGAGAAGGAATTTCCAAACACACTCCAGTTTCTTTGCCCCAAATGAGGGCACAAAGAGTAAAAAATTTGATGAAAAAATAACATTATTATCTGCTTTTCCATTTGACTTGCAGCTATACTCTTCCACAGTGTTGTCTCCCCCATTAGAATGTGAGCTCCTTGAGAACAGGGGCTATCTTATTTTCTCTTTGTATTCCCAGCACTTGGCATAGTTCTTTGTATATAGTAAGAATTTAATAAAGGTTTAATTAATGAATGAATGCCATTATTAACTTGCCAAGGAAGTAAATTTGTATAAACTAAAAGTACCCTGGTTATCAAGTGATTATGAAATAGACACATTCTTTTCTGGTGAAATGGCAAACTTGAAGGAACTTTTTAATAGAGTAATTTGGCAGGAGGCAAGCAAAAGTTCCAAAAATACTCATCCTTTTGGAAATATATCTGAAAAGTGTTATCAAAACCAAACAAACTAGAGGTATTTTCAATCAGCATTTGTAATTAGGAAAAACTGGAAGTAACCTGAATGGCCAACAATGGGAAATTGGATAAATAAATGGTGATACATTAAAGCACTGCAATATTCTGATAAAATTAAGATCAATACAATGAGAAATACAAATAAATTTGGAAATAGCTTTATGGAATACTACAAAATGGAAAAAACACTAGAACTAAAACAAAGTACACATTCATAATTACACCTGTATATGTGAAAAAAGAGAATGAGATTGGTCAACTAATCTGGGGGGTGACTTAGAGGGAATGATTGAAACATTATGATATTCTATGCTTTGAAACTACTAATTTCCAAGTAAATAGTTACAAAACAAGATTAATTAATGGTGTTGATGTTCATTATTAAGTTTATGAGAAATTACTTAATAAAAGTGAGTTTAAACATTCTGAGACTTCCAGGTTAAGATGGTGGCAGAATAAAAAGCAGCTGCTTAACCTCTCATAACCCACACATACAGGACTCCTCAAGAAGACATGAAAACAAACCCAGACAAACAAAGGGACCCCACAACAGGCTCAGCATTGAAGGTACATGGGATCAGGGCAATTCTATGCTATAAAGGGGTGAAATGGCTCTCACTAAAATTCGAGCTGAGCAACCCCTTTCCCCACAGCACCAACAGTGCCAAAGCCAGTGCACAAGAGTTAAAGCAAGTTTGGGGCATTCATTAAGTTCTTGGAAGCTACCTGGGATCACCAAGGCCTGCTCCTGAGAGCAGGAAGACTTAAGACCCCAAGAGGCTAAAGAACCAGACTTTGCACACAGACCTTGAGCTCAGGCGTGTATGTTGAACTCAAGCTCAGATGCAGACCTTGGGCACAAGCATAGACCTTGGGTGGGGACCCAGTGCAGAGGAGTGCATGATTATGGAAGCAGTGCCCTGAGACTGTTAAAGGAGCTTCAGGCAGAGGAGCAAGCAAGTGGACTACCAGGCGGCTTGACTCTGAGAACAACTAGACTTGAGACTTCAGGAGCCTAAAGAGCACAGACCAACCCTGGGCATGAGGATAAAATTGAGAGGGCACACGAAGCTGTGACTCAGACCAAAGCCTCTCCACAGATCAGTTGGATAGGAAGAGAGCCTGTCTGCCTCATCCAGATTTCTGACTGATAAAGAAATAATAATAATAATAATGGCAAGCCAGTCACAAGAACCTCAAAAGAGAAAGATTAAGAAGAAATCTTTAACACTCGACAATTTTTACACAGAAAACATCCTGACAGTAGAGGAGAACAAACAAGTAATCACATCCAAACCTTCCCAAAAAATGAAAATTGTTCAGAAGCTCTTGAAGAGTTCAAATCTGAAATCATGAGAAAGATGGAAGATATTAGGTGAGAGAAGTGGGAAATAGCTCAAAAGAAAATTAACAGGTTAAAAGACAGAAAATCCCAATTGGAGAAAGATGCCCAAAAAATCAAATGAAAAGGTAAGCAAATTGGAGGCCAAAATTAAACAGCTGGAAAACAGAATACACCAAACTGAAAAGGAAAATCATAAGATTATAACAGAAAACCAGTCTCTAAAGACCAAAATTGGGAAAGTAGAAGCCTATGATCTCTCAAGACAGCAAGAACAAATAAAGCAAAGTCAAAAGACTGATAAAATAGGGGGCAGCTGGGTAGCTCAGTAGATTGAGAGACAGACCTAAAGATGGGAGGTCCTAGGTTCAAATCCAGCCTTAGACACTTCTCAGCTATGTGACCCTGGGCAAGTCACTTGACCCCCATTGCCCACCCTTACCACTCTTCCACCTATGAGCCAATGCAAAGAAGTTAAGGGTTTAAAAAAAAAGTAAAAAAAAAAAAAGACTGATAAAATAGAAGGAAACATGAAATATCTCACTGAGAAATTGACAGATTAAGAAAACAGGTCTAGAAGAAACAATATGAGAATCATTGGTCTTCCTGAAAAAGCAGAAATTAATAGAAAATTGGACTCCATACTAAAAGAAATTATCCAACAAAACTACCCTGAAGTTCTACAACAAGAGGGCAATATAAACATTGAAAGGATCCATAGATCACCCTCTACACTAAACCCTGAAAAGACAACCCCCAGGAATAAAATAGCCAAATTCAAGAGCTTCTAAGTAAAAGAAAAAATTTACAAGAAGCCAGAAAGAGACAATACAGATATAAAGGAGCACTTATCAGGATCACACAGGATCTGGCAGCCTCCACACTAAAAGACCTCAAGGCTTGGAATATGATATTCAGAAAGGCAAGAGAAGTGGGTCTACAACCAAGGATCACCTACCCATCAAAACTGACTATATACTTCCAGGGGAAAGTATAGACATTCAACAAGATAGAAGATTACCAAGTATTTACACAGAAAAGACCAAGACTAAATGGAAAGTTTGATATCCAACCACAGAAACCAAAAGTAAAATGAAAAGGTAAATAAGAAACAGAGGGGAAAGAAAGAAAAATCTAATTTTTAAATTTGCCTCTTAAAGGGCTTCAATAAGATCAAATTATTTGTATCCTATATGGAAAAATGTTATGTGTAATTTTCAAAAACTGTATTCACTATTATAGTAATTAGGGAAATTATTCATAGGGAGAGGTTGGAGCACTAAATGGTCTAAGATGATACGGGGTGTGGGGGAGAGAAAGGTGAATAGTAGATGGCACCAAGAGAAACTTGAATGGATAGGAAAAATAGGATATTCTTTACCACACAAAGAGGGCATGGGAAAGGGAGGGGATGAATACTATTATAAGAAGGAGTGGAAGAGAGCATTAAAAGGTAATATATAAATTTTACTCTCAGCAGAATTAACCCTGAGAGGGAAGAATAGCTATATCCATTGGGATATTGAATTCTGTCAAACCCTACTGAGAAAGTCAGAAGGCATAAACCAAGGGCAGCAGGGGAGTGGGGAGGTCAAAAGAGGGAGGGGGAGAGAAGGAATGGAATTCATTAGGCCTTAAAAAATAAAAAGAGGGGAATAATAAGGGAGGGTGGTGGAAAGGGAAGTAAATTGAGGGAGGGGACAAGGGGGACTGGTTTAAAACAAACCACTGGTTTAAAAGGAAATAGCATAAGAAGAAGAGGTAGAACTAGGAGAGGATAACAAAATGTTGTGGAATACAGAACTGATAATCATAATTCTGAATGTGAATGGGATGAACTTGCCCATGAAACAGAAACAAATAACAAAGTGGATTAGAAACCAAAATCCTACCATATATTGTCTACAAGAAACACATATGAGGCGGGTTGACATTCACAGGTTTAAGGTAAAGGGCTTGAGCAAAATCTTTTGGGCTTCAAATGAGAAAAAGAAGGCAGGAGTGGCTGTTATGATTTCTGACAAAGCCAAAGTAAAAATAGATATGATTAAAAGAGACAGGGATAAAATATAGTATAGACAGTATAGACAATAGCAGTATAGACAAAGAGGAAATAACAGTACTCAACATGTATGCACCAAATGGTATACCATCCAAATTCCTAAAGGAGAAACTGGCAGAGCTCAAGAAGGAAATAGATAGTAAAACCATACAAGTGGAAGATCTAAATATTCCTATTTCAGATCTAGATAAATCAAACCAAAAAATAAATAAGAGATAAGAGAGTGGAATGAAATCCCAGAAAAATTAGATTTAATAGATATGTGGAGAAAAATAAATAGGGACAAAAAGGAATATACCTTCTTTTCAGCTGCACATGGTACATTCACAAAGATTGACCATGTAATAGGGCATAGAAACATTGCAAACAAATGAAAAAGAGCAGAAATAATAAATGTAACCTTCTCATATCATAATGCAATAAAAATAATAATTAGTAAGGGTACATGTACAGTCAAATCAAAAACTAATTAGAAATTAAATAATATGATTCCCCAAAACCAGTTAGTTAAAGAAGAAATCATAAAAATAATCACTAATTTTATTGAAGAGAATGACAATGATGAGATATCCTACCAAATTCTGAGGTATGCAGCTATCCTTGAGTGCAAGTATCAACAAATTAGAGAGGGCAAAGATAAATGAACTGGCCATGCAAGTTAAAAAACTATAAAGGGAACAAATTAAAAATCCCCAGCTAAAGACCAAATTAGAGATTATAAAAATTAAAGGAGAAATCAATAAAATTGAAAGTAAAAGAACGATTGAATTAATAAATAAGACTAGAAGCTGGTACTTTGAAAAAAAAAACAAAATTGACAAAGTACTGGTCAATCTAATAAAAAAGGAAAGAAGAAAACCAAATCATCAGTATTAAAGAAGAAAAGGGAGACCTCATCTGTAATGAAGAAGAAATCATGGCAATCATTAAAAACTATTTTGCCCAATTATATGGCAATAAATATAGCAACTTAGGGGAGATGGATGAACATTTACAAAAATATAAATTACCTAGATTAACAGTAGAAGAAATAGAATACTTAAATCATCCCATATCATAAAAAGAAATTTAACAAGCCATCAAAGAACTCCCTAACTAAAAATCCCTAGGACCAGATGGATTCACAAGTGAATTGTATCAAACCTTCAAAGAACAACTAATTCCAATATTATACAAACTATTTGACATAATAAGCCAAGAAGGAGTTCTACCAAACTCCTTTTAAGATATAAATATAGTGCTGATCCCAAAGCCAGGTAGATCAAAAACAGAGAAAGAAAACTATAGACCAATCTCCTTAATGAACATAGATGCAAAAATCTTAAACAGAATACTAGCAAAAAGACTCCAGCACGTGATCATGAGGGTTATTCATTATGATCAGGTGGGAATTATACCAGGAATGCAAGGATGGTTCAACATAAAGAAAACCATTAACATAATTGACCATAACAACAAACAAACCAACAAAAACCACATGATTATCTCAATAGATGCTGAAAAAGTCTTTGACAAAATACAACATCCATTCCTATTGAAAACACTAGAAAGTATAGGAATAGAAGGACATTTCCTAAAAATAATAAATAGTATATATCTAAAACCATCAATAAACATCATATTCAATGGGGATAAATTAGAAGCCTTCCCAATAAGATCAGGCATGCAACAAGGATGCCCATTATCACCTCTATTATTTAACATTGTACTAGAAACACTAGCAGTAGCAATTAGAGAAGAAAAAGAAATTGAACCTATTAAAATAGGAAATGAGGAGACTAAGCTATCACTCTTTGCAGATGATATGATGGTCTACTTAAAAAATCCTAGAGAATCAACTGAAAAGCTAGTAGAAATAATCAATAACTTTAGCAAAGTTGCAGGATACAAAATAAATGCACATAAATCATCACCATTTTTACATATTTCCAACACATCACAGCAGCAAGAGGTAGAAAGAGAAATACCATTCGAAATCACCCTAGACAATATAAAATACTTAGGAATCCATTTACCAAAACAAACACAGCAATTATATGAAAACAACTACAAAACACTTTCCAAACAAATAAAACTGGATTGAAACAATTGGAAAGCCATTGATTGCTCATGGGTAGGATGAGATAACATAATAAAAATGACCATCCTATTCAAATTAATTTACTTATTTAGTGCCCTACCTATCAAACTACCAAAACATGTTTTTACTGAATTAGAAAAAAACTATAACAAAGTTCATTTGGAAGAACAAAAGATCAAGAATATCAAGGAAAATAATGAAAAAAAGAACGAGAAGGAAGTTGTCCTAGCAGTACCACATATTAAACTATATTATAAAGCGGTGGTCAACAAAATGACATATCATTTTAGCTAACTATAGAGCCCAACTTTTGAGACAAAAATCCACTATTTGACAAAAACTATTGAGAAAATTGGAAAACACTATGGGAGAGATTAGGTTTAGATCAACATATCACATCCTACACCAAGATAAATTCAGAATGGGTGAATGACTTGAATATAAAAAAGGAAACTATAAGTAAATACAGAATAGTATACTTGTCAGATCTATGGAAAAGGGAAAATTTTAAACCAAGTAAAAGCTAGGAAAAATTACAAAATGTAAAATAAATAATTTTGATTATATTAAATTAAAAAGGTTTTGTACAAACAAAAACAATGCAACCAAAATGAGAAGGGAAACAACAAAGTTAAATCAATTGTATAAAAAAATCAAGCCATTCCCCATTTGATAAGTGGGCAAGGGACATGAATAGGTAATTTTCAGATAAAGAAATCAAAAGTATCAATAAGCACATGAGAAAATGTTCTAAATCTCTAATAATTAGAGAAATGCAAATCAAAACAACTCTGAGGTATTACCTCACACCTAGCAGATTGGCTAAAATGACAGCAGGGGAGAGTAATGAATTTTGGAGGGGATGTGGCAAAATTGGGACATTAATGCATTGCTGGTGGAGTTATGAACTGATCCAACCATTCTGGATGCCAATTTGGAACTATGCCCAAAGAGCTCTAAAAGACTGCCTGCCCTTCAATCCAGCCATAGCACTGGTGGGTTTGTACACCAAAGGGATCATAGATAAAAAGACTTGTAAAAAAATATATTTATAGCTGCGCTTTTTGTGGTGGCAAAAGACTGGAAAACAACAGTATGCCCTTCAATTGGGGAATGGCTGAACAAATTGTGGTATATGCTGGTTATGGAATACTATTGTGCTCAAAGGAATAATAAACTGGAGGAATTCCATGTGAACTGCAATGACCTCCAGTAATTGATGCAGAGTGAAAGGAGCAGAGCCAGAAGAACATTGTACACAGAGACCAATACACTGTGGTAAAATAAACTTCTGTATTAGCAGCAATGCAATGACCCAAGACAATTCTGAGGGATTTATGGAAAAGAATGCTACCCAAATTCAGAGGAAGAACTACAGGAGTGGAAACACAGAAGAAATGCAACTGCTTTAACACATGGGTTGATGTGGACATGGTTGGGGATATAGACTTGAAACAACTACACCAATGCAACTATCAATAATATGTAAATTAATCTTAATTGATGATACATGTTAAAACCAGTGGAAATGTGCGTTGGCTATTGGGGAGGTGAAGGGGTGGTGAAGGGGAAAGTAAAAACATGAATCATGCAACCATGGAAAATTTTTCTAAAAAAATTAAATCTTTAAATCTTTAAAAAAATAAAATAAAATAAAAGTGAGTTTATGGTTGAACTTTGCTTAATGAGGTCTATTTGTTAGCCTCTGGCTAACCTTCAGATTCTTTTGACAAGAAAAAGAATTTGAAACAAAAGTTTCAGTAATTAAAACTAGGACAGCAGGAATTGTAAAGATCAAGTTCCTTTTATAATTGAAATACATTGTAGAGTAAATCAGAAGTTGGGCATATCAAGAAAGAGTATCTTTTAATATGATGTGGTTCTATTTGAAAATTAATGTGCCAAAAAAGACAGGAAAAGTGACTTATCAGGAAGATAACAATAGGTTTTCAAACTCAGTAGTATCATTAACAATTAAGTAGAGAAAAGAAATAAAAATCAGATGAGAGGAAAGTTAATGAGAAGCATCACAGGAATAGTCAATAACTCAAAACAATTAGTAAACATTTATTAAATACGCATTATACGCCAGGCACCATGGTAAGTAATAGGGACACAAAAAGCAGCAAAAGACAGTGCCTGCCCTCAAGAACCTTACAATCCAATGGAGGAGATAACATATTAACAACTATATAGCAAGCAAGCTATATGCAGGACAGATAGGAAATAGTTATCAGAAGTAAGGAACAAATATTAAGAGAGATAGAGAAGACTTTTAGTGAAAAATAGGCCAGAGATATCAAGGAAAGGGGAAAATGTTCCTCTAATTTATTTTAGGTACCCTTTTCCCATTTTTATCTTCCCAAAACACAAGTATACGCACATCACTCCACTATTTAAAATCTTTTAGTTTCTATATCATTTATTAAATAAAATCCAAATACCATCATTTGCTGCTCAAAGCCTTTTACAAACAGACCTCATATTTTCTGATTTTATAATATTTCTCCTTATGCATGCTATGCTCCAAATCAAAACAAAACAAAAAAACTGAACTACTTATTATTCCCTCAAGAGCATCTAGTATCATGTTCTCCTGTCTTTGGATTTTTCTTCATATTCTTCTTTGTTACCATAATGTCCTACCCTCCCAGCTTTATCAGTATCTATTCTCTAAGGTCCTGCTCAAATTCTACCTGCTATGTATAGACCTTTCTGGTCCCCCTCGCCTAAAAGTGAACTCAGGTTTTTCTAATTTCCTTGAAACTTATCTTTTCCTTCTGTACTTTTTACTCCTCTTAGGAAATCTTATTATCTAATTTCCTATTATATTTATATGTGATATATTTAATCACCCATATTAGATTGTCAGCTCCTTCAATGTGGTATTATATATTGTTTTCATTGTTTTCTAAATTCTTTCTAATTTTATTGTGAACTTAATAAACATTGATAAACATTTTAAGAAAGGACAAAAAGATATCATACAAAAACTTTTTAAAATTATATATATGTACATATAAATGCATTCATGTGATTGTATATACTTATATATACAGTATATGTGAATATAATTATGTGTGGTTATCATATTTAAACATACATATGTCCTATACCCTGAATCCATGTTCCCTAAATTAGGAGGTAGATAGCATGTATTATCATTAGTACTTAGGAATCATGACTAAACATTGCATTGATCACAATTCTTAAATCATTCATCGTTGCTTCTCTTTATAATGCTGTTGCTATTGTACAAATCATCCTCCTGGTTTTGCTCACATCACTATGCATCGTTCATTCAAGTCTTTGATGATTTCTTTGAAAATGTTCCTTTTATTATGTCTTAAAGAACAAGAATATTCCTTTACATTCATAGAATTTATTCAGCAATTCTCTAAGTAACAGGCAATAGCTGCACCCAACTTAGTTTCCAGTTCTTTGCCTCTGTGAAAAAGAGTTATTATAAATATTTTTTGTAAAAACATTTTCCCCTTTCTTTTATCTTTCTGGAGGATAGACCTCCTTGGGTACACACATTTTATTGACTCTTCGAGCATAGTTAAAAATTTCCCACAAAAATGTCTGTACCAATTCACAGTTTCCCCAACAGTGAATTCATTAAACATATCTGTTTTCTCACAACCTCTCCAATATTTTGTTTTCAATCTTCTTCAAATTTCTCTCTAGATGTACTTTTTCCTCGACCAGTCTGTGGGTCTTTGAAGAAGTTTAGGAACAGATTAGCCTTAACTCAGAGGGTTCGCTAGTGGTCACCTTTAAAGGTCCCCAACTTCAAAGGAAATTTATATTCTGATATAAATTAAACAAGATGGCTCCTGAGGTACCTCCCAATTCAAAGATCCAAAGATTTCAGAGATTAAGATTTTCTGAATACTGATATCATTAGATCACAGATTTAGAGCTGAAAAGGACATTAAACATCTTCTAATCCAAACCCTCCATTTTAAAGATGAGGAAACTGAAATCTGGAGAGGTCCCTTGCATAAGATCAAAGAGGAAGTGAGTGGCAGAATAAGAATCTGAATTCAGATCTTTTTACTATACTTGTGCTATTTCCTATATTATCTTGGCACAGTCAATGTCATAGTAAATTTTAAGAAGTCTTTAGGATGAGTAAAAACTTAGCCGTTGAAATCTACTGATTATATAATAATTCTATTATAATATATCGATATCAATATATATCAATGAAGACATTGTAATATCTTCAGTGTTCACTTTCATTTTAGATACTTTTTAGACAAGTCTTAGTGACACACCTTTGCTATTGTTATAGCATTTTTCTTCCTCAATTTGTTCCATTTCTTCTACTCTTTCATTTTAACAGAATTTTTTTTCTTCTTGAAATTTTTAGGCCTTATTTTACAAACAAAGTACCACTGACTTGGATTGACTGGATTATTTTATAAAAGTTTTAAACTCTGAAACAATCTCCAATTAGATATAGCATTTAGGTATTCTCTAGCTTAAATGTAAATATGCAAAGAATTTATGATTTCCATAGGTTGGGAATCCCTCCACATATGCATATCAATAGCCCACCTATGACTTAGAAGATAATTCCTCTGGAGTTCACTGAAGCATATAGAATTTGAGTAACTTGTTCGATGTCACCCAGCTGTTAGAGATTAGACACAGGATATTAATCTAATCTTTCCTGACTCCAGCCCTGGTATCCTATCCACTATACTACTCTGTCTTTTAGAGACAAATAACTTGTGGTAACATAGGATATCAGGGATTTTTAAAATCAAATGTTGACTTTAGCAAATATTGATCATTTTTTTCACCTATGAAAATATTCATTTGTCATCTTGTAATCAAAGAATCGTGCCATTTCCTAAAATGTGTTGTGATTAAGGAAGAGTTGTGACTTGAATTTTTTGAAACTCTCATGACTGTTCAATGTTCAATGTTCATTGTTCAATGAATATCTGTTGATAAATTGATTGAATCTCTCAAGAAATGGTTTTTTAAAATGTACTTGAAATGTAAGATAGCAATCCTTTTTCTGGGTAAGCCTAGATTTATTCATTAAAATCATTTATTTGGGAATTTAGCAACAGACCTTGAATAAGATGAGGTTGATCTGTCATAAATAAACTTTTGTTCTTAAGATAGTGCAATACTTGGATAAAGACTGATGTTGGACTCAACTTCATGTAAGTAACTTCATCTATTCAATGATGCTGAGCTCCTGAATAAAATAAATGCATTAATAAATAAATAATTAGCTCCTTTATGTCAAAACAGAAAGATGTGATAAAATCCAAAATAAGACAAAGGATATCATCAATAATATCTGAATGAATCAAAGTCCCATCTGAATGAACTTCAGTTTTTTAAGATTTTCCCACTTTCTTTTCTGGAATATTCTTCCCATTTCTAGGCACATCTCCATTTTTCATCATGGTCTATTTTGTAGGGTTAACTCAAAGACAGATGAAGGAGTCACCCTTTGCACATTTGGTTAAGGCTGGGAAACAACTACTTTCTGATATGGTAGTTTCAATATTTTTTTACTTCTAAATATTTTTAAATGTTCAATATTTTTCAATATTTTTAATATCTTAAAAATATCAGATAATATATTTCTTTTATGTTTAAATCTTTCTTTTTTCAAAATGCTATGTTCCATCAATTTCAGTGGGCTGTTTTAAGAAAATAAAAGATTTCTTCATTTTTTTGAGGAGTGAGGATAGGGCTAGAAACTAGCCAGGATGTAAGACCAGTATCACAAAAATGGTCTGTGATGTGAAAGGTAAGCTAATGCTCTAAGGAAGGGGTGAAGATGAACTAAGCTAACCAAATACAACATACTGAGAGGTGAGAGTGGGAAAGCATACTATTATATCTCACAGGAAACATTCAAATTCCAGTATCTCATTCTCATGACAAAGGTGGTAACCAGAAGAGAGAATAGCACAGCATGAATCCATCCTCCCAACAAAGACTGTAAGAAGAATGGAAAATAATGCAAAGTTAGCTCCTTCTTGTTCAAATATATTGTAATCTTGGGTCTTCTTCTGTTGTGGCATAGATGTAAGACATTTTAATCCTAGCTGAGAGAATCCATGATCTAATAATTGCTAGAACTCTAGGACTGCTAGAGAGTTGGGGGTTGGTTTGACAGAGAAGGGAGCTATATTTTCATGCATTGAGATTTTCACATGCCCTAGAAAGATTTTTTTCTGCTAAAAAACAAACCAAAACAAACCAAAAAACAGAGAAATGATACTTTTGAGTTTTGTACAAAGTGGAGCCAGATTTCAGAAGGCTCACAGTGTCAAATTCTTCGGAAACCTGCTTGACCCAAGGATCTAGCTTGGATAGAGGAAGGCAACAGGGTGACCAGCTTCCCCTCCAATTTTGTAATCCTTGTAATTGCTATCAATAATTCTGATAGTCTCTCTCTCTCTCTCTTTCTCTCTCTCTCTTCCCCCTACCCCTGTCTCTCTCTCCCTTTCTGTCTGCATCTGTGTAAGAAATAGACAAAATCAAGTTTGGGAAATAAACAGTTCCATATGACAGCACAATTTTGTGTTCCAAAGGAACCAAGTCTCCACAGAAACAAAAACAACCTGAAGCCTCATTATTACCCATCTCTATGCTTTTGTGTTGTACAATGGAAATCTGAACACATTTCATGTTTGAAATTAAAGAAGCAAATTTTGGTGATAATTTCTCATGCATGTGCTCATTATAGCAGGTTGTAAGTAGTTGCTTAAAACTGTATGTATGTAACAATGCTTAATCTTCATATTAAGTCATTTTTCAATTAACCATAAAAATGCTTCTATTTTGTGCAATGTCAATATTTCTGAAGTGTTTTAGGTATAACACCTACATATAGAAAATCCTAAAATATGTGGTGGTGCTGACAATGAAACTGAAAACATTGTACTTGTTTGGGACTAGGTGAATTTGGTAATAATTAGTTCTATTTTTATATGGTACTGAAAAATATAATAATTGTGCTTTAGTGAATTCATCTTCAGCCCCTGTGAGGAAGTCAGGTACCATTAAAATGTGATTGACAGAAAGTGACTTACTGAACAGGAAACATGGGTAGAGAAAAGAGCACAGATTTTGATCCTAGCAATTTCATTTAGGTCTGAGTTCAAATCTAGCCTCAGACACTTGCTATCTATGATCCTAGCAAATCACTTATCCTTGTTTTCCTCAAATGTAAAATACAGATAAGAATAGCATCTCTCTTCCTGAGTGGTTGTGAGAATCAAATGAGAAAATATTTGTAAAGCACTTTGCACACTGCCTGTCATATAGCTGGTAGTGAATAAATGTTCACCTCTCTTTTTGACAATGATAAGTCACTCATCTTCTTGTAATTTATGCAACATTTCTTTCTAGACAAAGAAGAATTTTTGGACTAAATGATTTCTAGATTACCCTATAGTCCCAGGCTATGAACCAGAAAGCAATGAAAGCAAATATGTGCAGTAGGCACAGGTAAGAAAAAAGAGAAAAGGAAGGGAAGATTTAGGAAGGGAATGATGGAAGAAAAGGGGAGGGAAAAAGGGAAGGAAGCTTTAGGGAAAGAAGGAAGAAAGGGAAGAAGGGAGGAAGGAATGAAAGAAATGAAGGAGGGGAGAGAAGGAAGGAAGAAGGAAAAATAAAGAAGGGAGGGAAGGGAGGAAGAAAAAAGAGAGGAGGAGAAGGAATGTGAAAGAGAAGAGAAGAGAGGAAAGAAAAGAATAAGTGACAGCAAAGTAGAAATAATCATAGAAGGAAAAGGTGGTAGGGAAATAAACTCTATACTTTAGATATGGAAACTCATTCCAGTATCTTTGCCAAGAAAATCCAAAATAGGGTCATGAAGAATTCCATATGACTAAATGATTAAACAACAGAGAATATTCCACTTGCTTACAGAATTAAGGGTCATGTAAAAGCTGATAAAGTGAAGTTCAGAAGCAATATGGTGCATTCCATTATGTTTCTCACAGTTCAGTGTTCCATCAATTCTAATATGCTGTTGACAAAAAATAAGGTTTTTATATTTGGAAGGCTGCATAGAAATTAGTCAGGTTGTAAAATTAGTATTACAAAAATGATCCCTTAAAGCAGTGATTCCCAAAGTGGGCGCCACCTCCTCCTGGTGGGTCCTACAGCAATCTAGGGAAGCGGTGATGGCCACAGGTGCATTTATCTTTACTATTAATTGCTATTAAAATTTAAAAAAATTTAATTTCCAGGGGACTAAGTAATATTTTTTTTCTGGAAAGGGGGTGGTAGGCCAAAAAAGTTTGGGAACCACTGCCTTAAAGGTTAGTCAATGTGTGAGGAAGGGATAAAGAGTAAATAATACAATGAAAGACAATATGCTGAAAAGTAAAAAATAGCTGAATATGATATCTTATGTCACCAGAAACATTTAAATTCTCTGGATGACTGGGTTTTTTTACTTCTTTATCCTTCTCCAATTCCAACTAGTCAACTTTTCAACATATGTCCAAGTTTCATTAGGAAGAACTTTTCAATCATTAAAACACTTAAAAGATAATTTTATTTTATTTAGAGATTGATGACAGTTCAAAAGTAGCTCATAGATATTGATTGCATTTTTCTGTGTAAAGAGTCCATAAATGCCTGAGATCACATTACATTAATATATGCTAGTTCTCTTTTTAAAATTGAGAAATGTTTTCATTTTTCCAGTGGGAAAGTACTATTTTGTAAATTCTTTATGTTTTTATGCATTTCAAAATATGACTGCCATACCAAATGTCCATTTTGTGGCATTGAAATAGTAAAGATGTATCATTTTTAATTTATTATCATCTATTTGTCCAACTTCAATCTTATTATATCATCTCATGCTTATATTTCTAACCCCTTCAGGGCCTTTAGAATTGTTCTTTTGTCTTCACTTATGTTTGCAAAACTTCCCCATTTAGAATTCTGTATGATTTTCATTAACATGCTGTTTACTCCCTCTCTCAGATTATTAATGAAGAAATTAAA
The DNA here is from genome assembly GCF_016433145.1 of Gracilinanus agilis. Taxonomy (NCBI): domain Eukaryota; kingdom Metazoa; phylum Chordata; class Mammalia; order Didelphimorphia; family Didelphidae; genus Gracilinanus; species Gracilinanus agilis. Next base: position 139,781,945 of record NC_058134.1, on the reverse strand, counting down.
TAAGACCAGACCTAATACAACGACTAGAGCTTGCAATGAGTCACTTCCCTATAATTGGATACAATGCCATTTGTCTTTGCTATTTGTTTATGGTTTTCCCAACCAGTTTCTAGTCCCTATGTTCTTATCCAGGTCAACTGGAATTAATTTTCTGAAGGGAAAGAAAGAACACAGAGATCAGGAAGTTCGGTTCTCGTATCAAGTTTTAATGTTTGGAGGATAAAACTTGGGAAGATAAAAACACATCCTTTATTAAAATAAGCTAGAGGCTATTCATAATACCATGAATCCAAATTTAGATATTCTGAGAAATCTTACTTGTGACTACTGAAAGAGTTACTACAATTGCAATATCATGAAATCATTTTATTATCTGCTTCATATTGCATTTGAAGAGGAAATTTAGGAGAAAAGTCAGCTAAGATGCTGCACACATGGGATAATTAGAGCTGGTGTAAAAATTGTGGATGTTGATAATCTAAAGATTAAAGAGGGACCTCTCACTTTCTACTAATTCAGTTATGTAGTCACTAAAATACAAGAATCTGTAAACCTAAACTCAAAAAGTCAGCCTACCAGAGATGTGATGGCATGTGCTCCCAGATGTTTCCTTTTCTGCTTCTTCAATGGAGCTATGCAAGTAAAACATATGTGATCCTTCTGATCCTCTATTTTCACATCTGTCAAGTAAAAAAGTTGGATCAAATGCTGTCAAAGGTCCTTCCAGTTTTTAAACTCTCTAATTCTATGCATATTTTAAGTTTACTTCCTATTTATCATCACAAATTCATCAAACTTTATTTCTTAAATGATCTTTTTTTGGAAAAATTTCTTTTTAAGATGTTTAACTTAATTTCTTTGCATGCTCAAACTAATATAAAAATACCATGTGTCAAATTTCCCATAAAACATATGGCATTTTATTTTTCTATACATTAACATAAATATAAAGGTAAATATGTACAAATAAATATATAACACATATCTTATCATTTTTGAAGCATTGAAAATTGATTTGTATTTGGAGAAAAAAATATATAAAAAGGTAAACATTATACGTTTATATATGTGAGAGGTAGTTTGGCATAGTAGATAGAGGACCAACCCTGGAATCAAGAAGACTTCAGTCCAAGTCCTGGCTCTGACACAGTATGTTTCCACTGATAAGTCTCTTAATTTTTCTAGTGCCCCCAGAGGATTCTCTAAGGTTAGAAAATACAAGATTATTAACCATTCAAATTTGCGAATAGTTTCTCTACTAGCAACGCCCTCATGAAATAGCAGGTCTATATATCTAGATGTCTATAGACTATATCTAGTTATTAGCAAGTGCTCTCCCTCACCTTCTCCCTCTCCCCATATATATGTATATATGTATGTATTTTATATGGATATAAAACTCTACTGTGTATGTGCACATATGGGTATATAATTGTTGCTTACCATTATATACATATATATAACATATATAATAATTTAGATTATGCATATGTTATTATGTAATCATATTTTTGTGTTTGTCATATTGTGAAATAAGACACACATTGTTAACACTAGAGAAAAATTCATGGAAGAAATAAAGACAAGACAGGTATGCTTCAATCTGCATTCAGACTCTTGCATTTCTTTCTATGGAAATAAATAGCTATTTTCATCATGAGTCCCTTGGTATTTGAGTTCAAATATAGTTTCAGACTCACTTAACTAGCTGTGTGATTTTGGAAAAGTCACTTAATCTTGTTTGCCTCAGTTTCCTCATCTGTAAGTGAGTTGGAGGAAGAAATGGCAAACCACTTCTGTATCTTTGTCCAGAATATCCCAAATGGGATCATGAGGAGTTGGGCTTATCTGAAAATGACTGAGCAACAAAAATCATCATTGTTATATTTGTCTGAAAATCAGTCATAATTCATGCTGACGGGGGATAGTAGAGAAATTAAAGTCACAAAGACTTGGATTCACATCTGGGTTACAATACTACCCAGTTGTATGAACACAGGACACAGCTCTCCAAACCTCTTTATGGTACCTTTATGATGAAAAATGCTTTGTAAACCTTCAAGTGCTCTATAAGCATGAGTTATCATTTTTATCTTTCAAGTCATACCTCTTCTGAACAGAGAATTTCCTCTGTGTAGATATCTCTCTTTTGACAACTGTCTTAATGTATTGATGAATGCACTGTGTCAGTGCATAATGTATTTCAAATGCATGTCAATACTTATAGAATGAATCACAACATTCTACACATCTGCTTGGAGGAGGGGCAGGAGGGATTATGATGACATTTTTCTTTCTATTCTGCTCAATTTAAGTGTAATATTTTACTAAATGGTATTTTTTAAAGAAACACATTATTTGATAAAATTATTTCTCAAACTGAATTCCATCAAAATGTCATGGTTGTTATGTGCTTAAAAAGCTTCTCCTCCTCTATTATTAAGTGATAAAAGATTATAATTTGATAAAAATGGATACTAAAATGACTGAAGTTTTTAAAGTATCTTTCAATAAAATTCAACATAAAATTCAAAGAAAATATAAAAGATGATTTTTTTTATTATTTGAATCTTACAGATATGTTTGTAATTTATTTCAGGATGTTCATATGTAAATCTAGGCAGATCAACATTGGTATGGAAAGGCATCTTTCTTTGAATGCTTTGTTGGGAAAATATATTTATAAAAACCACGTGTGATTATTCCTCTGAAGGAAGAGAAACAGTGATGGAAGTCAAATTTTGAATAATTATAATTATCAATTTGGCTCAAAAATATGTCCTTCTTCTTGAGAAAAGGTGAGGAACCTTTGGGGGAAGAGTGTGTCATACAATCTTAGTTATGGTCACTTTGGTTTGTTTTTGCTTAACTATTTTTCTTTCTTTTTGACAAGAAATGTTTCAGTATTAACATGGCAAGTGACCACAATAATAGAAATAACATAAAAATTAAGATCAATAACATTTTTAAAAATTATGAGCATTTTTAAAGGATCCTACCATTCTCCTACTTTTTCTAAATTTTACAATTAGTGGTCTTCCATACAGTCTATTTCTTCATATCCCAAAACCTGATTTCAAGACTTCATCATAATATGAGAGTGATTCTGATCATTCAAATGCTATGCCAGTGGAAGGTATGTTCTCACACATTCTAGCAAGCTGGAAAGGAATCATGTATGGATCTGGTAATAAACTATTTCTACTCTCAGCAACCAACCTCACCAATTAAAGAAAAGTTCATCACCAGAAAGTTTTCTTTTTCGTCACTTTTTACTTCATAGGAACTCGTGAAATAGACCAAAATACCAAATCATTCTCAATGTTGTATAGGCCACCTTTACTTCCATAGTGATGAGGGAAAGGTAGAAAAGAGAACACTAAGTATTAAAAACAACACAGTAATTGAACCTTTTACAAATATGAATTCAGAACCATTTTAGTATCCTCGTATGAGTGATTTTTGCTCAGTGACTAGCGGGATGATGTGCTACTAAAGATGCCGCATGTTCATTAACATTTTCACTATAACTAGAACCAGAGAATGCAATGAGGTTGAAGTTAAGTGGAATATTGGTCTGCAGGGTTTCCTTAGAGAAGCAAAAAAAAAAAAAAAAAAGATTGTCAGAGTTCCTTCATCATGAGCAAAGAGAACAAGCTACATTACAAATTCTGCATCAGTATCGGCACTAGAGCAAGATGAGAATAATTTTACCAAAAAACTGAACAAGATCCTCCAACCTAAGTCAACATATACCCTGATACCCAATGAATTCAGTTCAATGGAGGACACAAAGGAGAATGGTGAAAATGTCAGAAGAGAGATCTTGGAATCAAGAAATTAAATCAGATGCCTGTTTGTCATTAATATTTTCTGCAAGAAGACAGCCAGAAGGTACTTGTGATGAGTCCTAAATGAAGTCATAAAAGATAAAATTAACTGCATTTTAATAGACTAAAAATGACTAATTCCTCACAAAGAATGTCAGAATTACTTGTCCTGGTCTGCCATAAAATTGGGCACAAAAATGGCAACATGTGGGCTAATCTAAGATTTTCACCTGGGTCACAAGGGACGTTTTTCTCAGAGTACAAAAGGAAATATCATTGCCTATCAGTGACAATGTTCTCAAGTGCTCTTATCACAGATAGAATTATGCTAAAGGTTTCTCAATCAATTCCATTGTTTTGTGAAATACATTAAATGGACTTTGGACCCAGGAAAATAAAGATAAATGAAAAGTGTATATTAGCTAGATAAGGGCACAAAATAGGAGAAGCAGCCCCTTGACTGAGTCACTGTGTGTGTGTGTGTGTGTGTGTGTGTGTGTGTGTGTGTGTGTGATAAGACAGATGTTGTAGATAGACATTTGTGTAGAGGATATCTTTCTAAGGGGATATCCCAGATTTGCCACAGTCTCTCAATGGTCACATCTTTGTTGGCTACATGCCATGGGAACCTTTGTCAGCGCTGACCTCTGGTCAATCCATAAGTGCCAATTATGGGATGAGAGGGATTCTCTGAAGGTTCCACACCTTCTGATCAGACTGCCAGGACATTAAAATCAAGATAAATGAAAAACATAGATTACCTAGATAATGGTATTAAATTGGATAAGCAGCCTATTGACTGAGTCCATTTGTGTGCATGACAGATAGTATATATTACAGACAGATGATGGCATGAGGAACATCTTTCTAATGGGGATATCCCAAGAATTGGTAATGGCTTTCTATATTTATAAATTAAAAAAACAATCAAAAATATTTTCTGTTTCATCATTATGAATTGCTCACTTCACCAAAACAAATAATATCTCCTCATCACCTTAGTAGTTGTAGCCAAAAAAATCCATCATCTGGCAGCTTAACTTTTGGTAATCTATTCTGAATTCTGCTGGATGGGTCCTCACTATATCCTTACTTGAAGATCTTCTAATTTCCTAGCACCTGCCATAGTTTGGGCTTTACTAGTATAGCCTTCAGGAATCTGGTGTTACCTCCATTCTACCTTTTACATCACAGGAGGATCTGAGTGGGGGAAACATCTCCATGAAGCAGTGAAAAGAGCTTTAGACACCGAAGGGTAATAGAATAGGAATCTGTAAGTATTTGCAGTTCGTTGACTTGATATAGGGATGATATCAAGGATGGAAAACTTGGCTCATTTTTGATCTTGCTATTTAAACCATCTGGAATTATTTTACTCTGGTAAATTATATTAACTACTAGTTTGGCTGTTGCCTGGAGAATTTTTAACTGTTTTCATTCAATTCTTTATTGCAATCCTACATTGCAAGAACAACTCATTTGTTCAGCAGTCATGATATTTCCCAACTCAAAATCTGTTCTTTATGTGCTTTAGTAAAATGTCCTGCCAAATATAACTATTATGGCCTTTTCATTTTGGAGGAACATATTTAAGACATGGTATCAAGTCAGGGTATTGAAAGCATGTGCTCTGAAACATCAACTAGGATCATTGTTTAAATTCATTGGAATCCCCTGTATATGAGGACTTATTTCAGGGAAAGTCAAGGAAAAAAGCCAGAGCCCATGGCTATGGCTCAAAACTCATTAATTCAGCCAATATCACCTTTGGTAGAGGAAAAAATATCTTCCATTTTCCTTGCCAACATTACAGGTCTCTGCCAACACTATGACAGCCTACAAGTAAGAGCGTTTCAGAGAAGTAGGTTTCTCTCTGTCCACAGCCACCACCTCTATGATGTAAGGAAGGATCTAGATGCCTTCAGTGTCCCTTGTCCCCTAATTGCTACTTCTGGACTGATAAGGAACCAGAACTGTCAAAGGTATCCATGGTGTAGGACTAACATAGATGTATTTATTGAATGATTAGTTATAGGTTCTTCAAATTTGACTCTCTGAAAACAAACTTGGAGATCCTATCAACAAAATAGAGATGTTACTATTTTGCACATCATTATAAATCATTGCCAGCACTTTGCAACGAAAAAGACTATAGGACTATACACTTCTATCATCATATTTCTGACTTCTGTTCCCTAAGAATATATTAAGTTAGAAGACTTTACATTAGACTGGGGTTGTTTTTCAGCCATTCAGTTGTATCTGATTCTTCATGACCTCATGGACATATTAGGTCCTTCTATCCTCCACTATCTTTTTAACCCCTTTTGAGCTCATGTTTGTTGCTTCCATGATACCATCTATCCATCTCATCCTCTTCCATCCAAATGATAGAAATAGACTATATGACCTCTAACCATATCATCTAAACATTGAATTTCTCAGACCCTTCTGTGTTTGCCTTTAATTTGTCCCAACATCAGGGTCTTTTCCAATGGTTCCTGCCTTCTCAATGAATGACCAAAGCATTTAAATTAAATTTAAATTTACTATTAATTAATTGATTAATTGATTGATATAATTAATTGATTGATTGATTAAAATTTAACTTTAGTTGCAGTATTTGCCAGACTGGTCTTGTGTGGTATAATTAGCGTTTATTTGCAAATATGGCGGAAATAGTTGGCACCTAAAGATCACAGTTCTCAATACACTACAAAGAGTTGCCAACCAAACTTTTCAAAAAGGATTAGTAATCAGGAAAACCCTTTCTTCATTGATGTGGGGTATGTCACAAAAGCTAGAAATTTATTAGTAAGGCATAATCTTCCTCTTCCTTTTTGTTTTCAAACTACTCCCTCCTTCTCAATGTAAACCACCTCAAAACAGTAACTTCTATTGTCTATTGAGGTGGTAGTTAACACTATAAGTAACCTGTTTGAAGTAGATATCACTTTATCTTATAAATTCTGGTATTCCTTTATTCTACAAGTAAAAGCAGAAGATGTGCTATAACTTGTAGCTCAATTGGTCCAACCAACAATCAACCAATGAAGTAATCATCAAACGCCTACTATGTGCAAGGTACTGGAAACATAAGGGGAAATGAAAATGCCTCTGTGCAACACTTAAAATGCTGGTTTGATGTATAAATCACAATGGTGAGTTAGTACTTACTGGAATTGCTGTTGAAGAGACCCTGAGTAAGCAAATTAATCTTTCTGGGCCTCTGTTTCTTCCACTATAAAATGATGGAGAAAGACTAGATAACCTCTAAAATATCTTCCAACTCTATATCAATAACCATATCATCTAAGCATTGAATTTCTAAGACCTAAAGTAAGTAAAAACCTAATGAAGAGCATATGTAGGATGAGATTAGTAGGATTTTTTGTGTTAGAGTAAAGGAATTGTAAAAGAAACCTCAGAGAATTGACAAAGTGCATCATGGCTTTAGTTAAAGTTTTCAGCAAAATGGTTTTGCAAGTAAGATGGGGGAGGGATTTTAGAAAATGGGACTTCCTCTACAATGAGAAAACTCTCAAATATATTAACTGCTATAACTGGTACTGATAAGTCTTTTCAACTTGCTCTAAGGTTGTAAGGATAAGTGGGAGTCTTTATTAAACAGAGAAAGGGGAATTGTAATATCTCCATAGATCTAATAGATATGATTTTTTCATTCCAATTTTTTTACTAACTCTATTGAACCTTAATGACTTAGAAAAAAATCTAGAACTGATTCAGTAGTCTGGTATCTGTAAAATGGAGATAATAATACTGATACTACCTAACTCACAATGTTATTCTATTCATTTGAGGGCAAAATGTATGTAAAACAATTTGCCAATCTTAAAGCACATAATAGAGGATATAATGCTAGCTTTGGAGCAAAGGAGACATGAGTTTTAATCCTGCCTCTGACACTTGTTAATAAATATGTCTTTAATCCCTATCAGTCTTAATTTGCTCATCTGGAAAGTGTGGATCATAATAACTGCAATACTTGCACAAATCTTCATTTTATTAATGATTTAGACAGCTGTCAAATTCTTGTTGACTTGTTCAACATCACAACCAGAGTTAATGCCAAACCTGGGGCTCAAACTCAAGTCTCCTACTACATTTTCCATTGGGCCACACATTCTTTTAAGAAATGACTTAGTAAAGTTCCGTCTACCTCATTTTCCTTTTAGAAAATAGATGTAGACCCCCCAGAAGTGGGGTAACTCTGTCTTTTTATTGGCATTCCTTCCTCTCTACACCATGCTTCCTGAAAGAGGGAACAAATGACTATTTTGAGTTGAATAGGCTAGCTGTCTTTTGGTAGGAAGGCAATATGCAGCAGCCAAAGAGTAGCCACTGGAAAGAAAAGGGAGAGATATTAAGGACTTCAATCACTTAAAAACTAGATAAGCAGCTCCTTTACCATTTTGGCTAGAAATCTTTGGGCACTACTTTGCTCATATTTTTAAATTGAAAAGATTTACGTTTGAGTTTCCTTAGTTTAAATTGCGGGAAAACAAAGTTATATTTGAAAATATTTTATCATTTAACAACAGAATATTGAAATATACAAGCACAGAATCTACTCTCTTTCTGTCCTGGACAATCATTTTGATGCTTTCTCTTTTTAAAACATTTTAGCTTTCTGTTTTGAAATACTCTTGTCTCTTTTCCTTCTTCCTTCCTTCCTTCTTTCCTTCTTTCCTTCCTTCTTTCCTTCCTTCCTTCCTTCCTTCCTTCCTTCCTTCCTTCCTTCCTTCCTTCCTTCCTTCCTTCCTTCCTTCTTTCCTTCCTTCCTTCCTTCCTTCCTTC
>NC_058134.1:139633923-139773042 GCF_016433145.1 Gracilinanus agilis | reverse complement strand
AGAACACCAAAAATCCCTGGTGTTCTATTCTTTAAAATATACTAAAATATATGTATGCAGATAGATAGATAGATAGATTTGGGAAGATATATATGTATGTGTGTGTATATATATTATATATATAATATATATGTATATATTATATATATAATATATTGTGGTGGTGGTGGTGGTTGTTCAGTCATATCTAACTCTTCATGACTCTGTGGACTATGTGATCCATGGGGGTTTCTTGTAAAAAATACTGATAAGTTTGCCATTTCCTTCTCCAGTGAATTCAGGCAAAAATTAAGTGACTTGCCCAAGGTCACATAGCTAGTAGGTGTCTGAGGCCAGATTTTGACTTATGTCTTCCTGACACTAGGCCTAGTGTTGGATTCACTGAGCTAGCTACCATATATATGTCGGGGGCAGGGGGCAGGTAATATGCTTATATGGTTGTGTAACCATATATATGTTGATATATAATTTCTATATATGTGTGTATATATACAAACATGTGTGTTTGTATAAAATTTATATATATATATATATATATAATCATATATATATATATATGTATATTTGTGTATATGTGTAGGAATAATTTTAAATCTCAGATTCAAGAGTACCCTGAAGGGGAAGTTATTTAAATAAAAATTTTAAATAAAATTAATAAATTCAATTAAATATTTAAATTATAAATATTTAAATTAAATATTAAATATATTTAAAAGTGTTTAAAGAGTTATTTAAATAAAAATAAAGGGTTGCCAAATGGTGAAATGCTTCACAAAGTCTTTTTAGATATACTTTTCCAGGGAGATAAATTCATGATGAGATTTTTATTACAATGAAAAAAAATGGTCACCCTCCTTCCCAGAACCCACTACTTCTTCCCCTCCTCCCCTGACTATGGGGTAATACCTTACTCTTAGTCTTTGCTTCATCTACACTTGTGGGTTAATCAAGACAAAGTCGCGAAGGGTTAAGGAGTCAGTCATTGCTCTATAAATATTATTTAGAAAGCGACAGCCTAAGAATTAAATGCACATACGTGTGGGTGTATTTCAATGCAAACATGGGTTTAGATTCTATTACAATCTACATTTATGGCTTCACTCTTCCAGGGCTTTCTAAAGTTCTCCAGTAATAGACTCTGTGACAGTCTCACATTAAACCATCTACCAGAAGGGATTGACATTAGTTATGGGATAGAGCACTAGCAGGTCTTTAGATGTATAACTACTGTGCCATTTTGATGTAATTCCGTCTAAATTTCAAACATTTCTATTTAACATAATCAAGTGGTATGAAATCTTCTTTTTAAATGGCAAGTATACAGTCCTTGCTCAATTGGTACTTAGCAACGGTTCTTTTTACAATATCACAATAGCTTCCAGCAGGGAGGTTTTTAAGGACCATCCTTTGAGAGCACAAACTCACACATGTACAATCAGTAGACATCAAGGTTCTATCTCCAGCTCCCCTTGAGATGTTATTTAGCTAATGTACAAATGTTACATCTAAGCTGTTAAGCCTGAAAAATGGAACAAGCGGTTGCATGCAGGTACACATATTTTTCATTCTCCAAGTTAATATCTTCATATCCTAATTCCACAGGAAATAACATCTAGTAAGGTTCATTTGTTTTTTTTTAATTAGGTGTTTTTCATCATTTAAAAATGCTGCTAAATGTCTATTCCTGAACATAATTTTACATGGGAGCAGAGCACCCCTGAGTGGATAGACATGGAAAGTTTCTTGGGAGTAAAAAACTGTGAATTTTAATAAAATTAGAACTGCCATCACCAGCAGCAATTGTTACCATTTTCATGCATTAAGACTATCATTGATCCTGAAAAACCTCACAAGTCATATTTAAAAAAATAGAAAATATATTTTTTTAAAAAGAAGTTTGCCTAGTGATCTTCCCTAAAGAAAAGATAATAGGTAATCTGAAAGGAAGCATGGTGTTGTGGAAAGGGCTTGGCTTTAAATTCTGCCTCTGACTCTTTCTAGCTATATGATTCTGGGCAAGCCACAGCCTCTTTGAGTTATAGTTTCTTTATGTCTAGAATGAGTTCAATTGTTCCACATTAGTGGTATAAATGAGTTCAATTGTTCCACATTAGTGGTGTCAAATATCAATAGAAACAGAACAACTAAACCCTGCATAAAGAACCCTGACAGTACATGTTGACTCAGGAGATCACACATTAGCATTATTTTATGTCCTATGGTATTTTTGTTACATTTTATTAAAATTGTTTCCAGTTACATTTATTTTTTCATCATTATTATGTTATTGTATTTTCCCAATTATGTGAAGATACAATTTTTAATAATTATTTTCTCCATGTTCTCTCCTGCCCTCCTTCCCCTCTTCCCTCCTGAAACAGCAAGTAATATAAGTTATGCAGTTGTTATCTTACAATACATATCTCCATGTATGTCATGTTGTGAAAGAAGGTATGTTTTGCTTATATAAGAAAAATACATAAAGGAAATAATGTGAAAAATGATATTCTTCAACCTGCATTCAGACTCCATCAGTTTCTTCTATGGTGGTGGATATCCCAGTTACATTTAAAATTAAGGAAATGTGTTGGATTGAATGGCTCCAAAAGTCCCTTCCGGTCCTAAATCTCTGCTTCTATTTTTTTCCAATGTCTTCTCTCCTAATAAAAGTATGTTGTTGTTGTTTTCTACTTAGTTTGCTCAAAGAATTAGTTTCATTCATTTAACAAATATTTATCAATACAAATAAATTTAAATAAATGAATACTAATGGCTTGAGCCAATATTAGACTAAAGACGATTGTATGAATTTTCCATTTTTCCATCTCCCAGAGATGCAGGTATACGTGATTTGTTCTTCTCCCTTTGCTTTTTTAACCAATGCTCAGGGCCCCATTCTCAACCTAGCCCAAGTAAACAGAGATAATTATGCTTTTTGGTTGAGTAGTATAAATATACTCTGGACCCAGGATTTGTGTTTGAAATGTAGGATGTGATGCCATGTTTTCTGGTTCCAACTTTTTCAGTCTATGAATTATTTTAAAAGTGTGAGGTGGGCATTGGGAAGAAGCCACAGGGGCTTCACTTGTTCCCTTCAAAACAGTTGCTCTATTTTTGGCTTGTATCCAATCAATGAATGATTATTGACTTTCATGGAAATTTATAGGTGACTCATGGATGATGGAAATATGTGAGTCTTATTCAATTGTAGCCTATTACCAGAGCTGAAGTACACATGAGAAATAGGGAAAAGTAGATAATAGTAATAACTTATGAGATATAATCATAAATAATGTTTATGTAGCTCTTTAAAGTAAGAGAAGCGCTTTCTTTATTTTATTTCATCCTCAGTAACCACCTTGTGTCAAATTCTTACTTTACACCTGAGAAACCTACAACATGGAAAAATTAAGTGACTTACTTAGGGTCACATAGTACCTGAGGCAGAATTCAAACTCAGATCTTTCTGACTCTAAGTCCCTCACTTTCCCTACTACACTAACTAGCTACCTCATAAAATAAATAGATGGATGGGTTATATCTCAAGAGCAGTGGGTTACAAATAGATAACCTGAATGCTATTCTGGCAAACTCAAAAAATGTTTTGTGAAGGATCTGTGTAAAGGCATCACAGAGGAAGAGTTACAGATGGTCTACAAGCAATACTGGAATACTCACATGGATGATATGGACCCTTTGAACTATTTATTGAATGTTTAAATATTTATCATTTGCCTACCGCATGCTCAGTCCTGGGTTATATGCTATACAAGTCAACTGCTTCACTCTAGTCACATTTTAACATTTTTATTAGATAAATAGAGGCATATATGGTACCTCTGGTAGGTGGGAAGAATTGAAAAGAGAGTTCATGAAGTCTCAAAACTTTTACTCTATTCTTTACTCAATTAATAGTCCTCTTTCACTGCATGCAATAAAAGCAAAAGCTCCTGGGTTTTCAGAAATCTTGAAGATGGCACTTCCAGTTTTACTAGCAATTTTGCTCTTAACTAATTATAGTGAAGTAAAAAAAATTGTGCTGGGAATTCCAAGACTTTGGGTTTGAATCCTACCTTGTATTCAGCAGCAAGGTACATGAACTCAGCCATGTGACCTTGACCAAATAACTTTAATTACTGTGTATCTTATCCTTCTAAATTCTAATAATAGGAGTTATTAATCCTTTTGTATGTGTCATGGAACTCATCGAGAGTATGATGAAGTCTATGGACTTCTCAGGACTATTTTAACAATATATAGGATTACAAAGGAAATCAATTATATTAAAATGAAATTTATCTATTTATATTAAAACCAGGTTCACATATTTCAGGTCAACAACCCCTTCATAAAGAGTTGGCTATAATGGTCTTTATAAAAGTCCATTCAAATCTCTGAAATTGTATGTTCTATTAGAAATATTTTTCAGTCATTAATTTTTCCTAGTTTTAATATATGATTTCTTCAGTATGGAACAGTTTTGGTAGGGTAGCTTCCTCTAGCAATGCACATCATGTGTAATGTACAGCTGTGGATAAACAAAGTGACTGCAAAAAAACCCAGAAAGATTTATATGAAGTGATGCAGAACCAAGAGAACATTATATACAGTAACAGCAATAAAGTTCAATGATCAATCATGAATGAATTCACTATTATCAGTAATGCAAGGTACAAGAGTCTTATGTCAAAAAAGGGGAAATGATGGAATCTAAATGCAGGCAAAAGTATACCATTGTTCACTTTATTTTCTCCATGATTCTTCTCTAGTGTAAGCAATATGTGTCTTCTTTTACAACGTGAATATGTAGTGCATGATAACACACATTCATCCTATGTCATATTACCTGCCATCATGGAAAAAAGTGGAAGGAGGGGAAGGAGGGTACATGGATTGGAAAATGTCAGATAATGATTATTAAAAATTATGCTTATATGTTATGTGGAAGGAAACTAACTTATTCAAGAAAAATAAAAGAACAATAGTGGGGGGAAAAAAAAGAAAATTGCCCTGGACTCTAAGAAGTTCAATGACTTTCCCCATAGTCATGAAGATAGTAGAAAGTCAAAGGCAAGCCCAGATTTTCCTTATTTAACACTGGTCTTCCACGCTGCCTCTCTCAATTGTGGTTAATCATTTTCAATGGCATCTAAGGTCCATTTGAGATCAAAGTTGATGGTATTATGATTTTGGAAGCAAAGAAGCATTAAGCTCCATGCCTTTGGTTTGCTATGTAGAACTGCACTGAAGAGTTCAAACTTTTCTAAAAAATAAAAATTATTTAAAAAATTACAATTGATAACATAGAGAGTGTCTAGAGGAGAACAGTCCTAACATGGGGAAGGCCCTTATGTAAATATTATATGAGAAGTAGTTGAATTAACTGGGAATGTTGAACATATAGAAAAGAAAGTCCAAGTGAACATGATAATTATTTTCAGATATTTGAAGAGCCATCATGTGTAGCAGGGAAACTAGACTTGTTATATTTGGTCCCAGAGAGCAGAACCAGTGGATATAGGTTGCAAAAAAGGCAAATTTAGGCACAACATCATTGAAAACTTTCAATTAGAGCTGTCTAAAAGTAAAATGGACCGAACTGAGAAGTGTTCTACATTCATCAAATTCATGGATGGCTCTACATTCATAGAGGTCTTCAAAGTGAGACTGTTCAAGTACTTTTGTTGGAGATGTTACAGTGAAGATTAGATTTCTTTCATAAATGGGCAGGACTAAATGATCTGTTTTGAGTTCCCTTTCAATTCTCAAATTTTGTGAAAAATGAAAATGCTTAAGTTTAGCAGAATTTGAAGACATTTCACTGAAGGTCCTTCACTGATTCTGGTTTAAGAGCAAAGACTCCAAAGACACTGAAACACATATTACAAGAGATTGGAAAAGATTAGAGAGCCCCCAGGTACCACTGAAAAATCTGTTGGGGTTAGCAGATAATAACTGACTTCAAAGTTTAATTATCCATTTCCTAATTTACTAACCTGCATGGAGTTGCTTATCTACTTCCAAAGAAATATTATTCATCTATAGAATTAACAAAAAAAAAGAAAATTCTCTATGACTGGCTTGATGTCTTTAGCGTTTCAAAACTATTGATTTCCATTTCTTACTCTTCACTAAACTCTAAAGATATTTTGAGAAGTGGTTACAGAGATACGTGTTTCTCCAAGGTTAAAACTTATGGAGTTTTTTCTTAAAATATCTTGGACAAATGAAATATTAACAGACTCCATTTGCTTCCTTTAGAAACCAAACTTTAAAAAAAATAATTTAAACTAGAGCTGTTTAAAAATAATTATCTCAAACCAGGTGAAAGCAAGCTTCTTGGCCACTTCACAATGAGAAAGTTTAACTAATTGAAACTATTAAAAAATCATCTGGGTAGACAACTTCTAAGCCAAGTTTTTAGTGGATGAGCTCCAAAGTGGCTTGGATTTTAAATCTAAAAACTTGCTTTCTTACATTAAAAATTCCAAGCTACAACATCATGACCCTGATGCTATAATTTTTTAAGAGAGCTAAGTGGCATTAGTACTATACATAATTATTTCGCTCATGGGCAAAAAAAATGCCCATCACTCAGAGGAAATAGGATTTTAAGTAAGTTATGAGACCCATTTCTTTAGAAATATGCCAATCATATCCCCAAGCTTCACTGTGTAGTATGTAATACACCAACTTTTGGGATACCTGCCTAATGCAATATTAATGCTTTGAAATGGTTTCTGATTCCCTTTGAGATATGGGCCTAGGATATTAGTGCTTTAAAAACATGGTACATAAATAAACACCATCAGAATGACAAAAGATCACAACAAAAACGATCTTCTCAAATGATTTTTCTGTTCTTTCCAGGATTTGACTGATAATCAAGGTTTGAAAATCAGTCATCTGATGTTCATGCTCAAGAAGCTTAAACAGCAGTTTTCCTTGCCAATTTAAACTTTTACTTTTTAATGAAGAATTTAAACCAGAAAAGTTAAACATTTCTTGGTCTTGCTCTTGAGTAGGACACAGAAGTTTGAATTGGCACAGGACAATGAACAAACCAGTCCTTTTCAGCTTTTACTGAACCCAACCAGAAGTTTTACTTGAATCCTTACAATTTTTCTGAACCACAAAACATTAACAGGCAAAAAAATAAATAAATGAACAGCACCAAACAAAAACATGAAATAATAAGGAATCTTTGAGAAAAAAATAAACATTCTTTTTATTTAAAAATTACCATGCTCTCTCTTCCCATAAGAGAAATTCCTCTTTGGACTAAAACCTCAGACTTTTAAAAAATACTAAAAGAACATTCAATGGCCATAGCACATTATAGACTGTACACTTTATTCCAGTGACTGGGCCATTGCAGAAAGATCATTTCCTCTGTTTAAACAGTGTTACGATTTGTTGGTACTATTTAAATCTCTGAGGATGTTTATGCATGAAGAATTCACTACTTGTAACAAATCTTCCAGTATTGGTCTTGATTTCAGACATTTGGTATGAGAAAAACATTCTGACTAATCCCCTCCCTTCCTTTTCCCTTTCTCCCCACCCAATTATACAGAGAAAGAAAAAATAAGACATTAAAAGAACAGGAAATGTTTTTGTTTGTTGTTGATGTTCTTCTTAGGAATTGGCCAGCTTTTTCTCCATATCTGTGTCTTTCATTTCCCAATGGACCATGAAATTATTTATTTACTCATCCACTTTAGAGGAGCAAATTCCCTTGAAAAGGAATCCAACACCCTTATTTGTCCTTCTAATTTCAGTCGGGCTGACTTTTGACTCTCTTAATTTCCTCAAAAGGAAAGAGAAAAAGTCAATCCTTTTTCTTTGTGGAAAAGGAATTGATACATCTCAAGTCATTGGTCTCAATTCTAGTATCTCCCTTACATTCCCTTAATAGTGATGAAAAACCAAATAAATTAGTCACACCTGGACTGGGTAAAATAATCCTCAATGAGTTATCCCATGGAGGAGGGAGGTAATAAGGTTTAGTATCTAAAGGGTCACAGCCATAGAGTCAGGAAAACCTGAGTTCAAGTCCTGACTGATGCCACTTACCTGTGTGATGTAGGGCTAGTGAAGTGAAATTAATCTTCCAGTGCCTACAGAAAGTTTTCTAAGACTGTAATTTGTAGTGAAGTAGCAGATTGGGATGATGAAGAGTACAAGTAAAGGCCAGTTTGGTATCTGGAATTACCTGTCCTGACATACCTATGGGTCCAGACATAACTACCCTACTACACATGCACACACATTCACACAATGGTCAAGAAGGAAGATAATAGCTACGATGAGAGGACTGTAGTGAAATGAAGATAAATAATAATAATAATAATATTAATATAGTATTTTTAAAGTCGACAAAGCACTTGACAGATATCATCTCATTTGAGCCTCACACTACTGAGAGATAATAAGGCTGTCATCCCTCTTTTACTAAGGGAAACTGAGACAAAAACAGTGAATTGCTCATGGCCGTAGAGCTACTGTCCATGGTCACCCAGGTTGAAATGTAGCATTTGAACGTAGGTCTTCTTGACTTAATCCTCTACACACTTCTCTGGCATATGTGCATTTCCATGACTTTAACCTAGAAGCTTCTTATAATATAAAGTCTTCATGATACATAGTTCTATTATATAGTCCTATTTCTAGATGGACTGGACCAGTTTTTCTGTGATATAAAATCTGTGTTGAGAAGAGAGCCTGGCATATGGTGGGTGCTTAGTGGAAGGAATGAAGCAGTGAATGAATCATTTGATAGGTCTCTCTTGACCAAACTATCTCCCATGTTAAGATTCCTTCCTGAATTCCTACTTTTAAAGATCACTCTTTTTGGATCAAGAGGTTCATGCAGTTTGGTTAAGTGAAAAAAGCAGCCCACTGGAAGTCAGGAAATCTGTATTCTCAACTGATCTCTGCTACTCACTAGTTCTGTGACCTTGGGACAAATCACATTGCCCTCATCCATCAAATGATTCATTAGATCCCAGATATGAACCTCATTGGATACAGAAGTCCATCATTCAACTGCAAAACCTCAAGGGCCTGAATATGTGAACTTTTACAACTGATGGTTCTCTTGATACCCTTGAGGCATAGTTTAGTAAGTTTTCTGACTTTGTTGATTTAGTCAAGAGAATACTGGATATAGCATCAGAAGACCTGAATTCAAATCCCACTTCTGTGCCAAGTGACCTTTTCAGATTCAAATTCTCAGCTGCAAAATTGATGGGGATAAGAATATTATCTTATAGTTAGGGATGTAAAAGATAATGTAGGTTAAGTCCTATCTAAATGTAAACTGTTATTATTATTATTATTATTATCACGTCACACCATCTGCTAAGGATGATTAAATACTCGTTCATCGATGGCATATCCAGATATGTGAATAAACTTGAGTGTGATATTTGGCTGAGTAGAGCTTGTATTTCACCATTTCCTGTTGGCATTTTACATATTGATTTAACGTCTGTAGCAGCTTCGAGGAAGATGGTTGGTATTTGGTGATTGATTTCTAGAGACAAAAATTTTAATCATATATTTCACAATCCCAGTTAGCCTTTTGCAGGGTTTGGTTGTGGGTGCCCACTTGTGTATATGTAGGAATTGTGCTGCTCATAAACAACACTGTGGCAGGCATTGGCACTTCCCCAAATTACATCATTAATAAAACAGCATTCATGCCACCAGAGATCATTAACATTTGTTTGCCACAGTGTTGTACCCCATAGGAGATCTGAGTCATGAAGAGCAGCTGTCAACTCTTCTGATTACTACTTGGCTTTAATGCAATTGCCTGACCCTCGTTGTCAATTCCCACCTAATACAGCTGTTATTTGCTGCTTTTAGAAATACATCAGATTGGTGTGATTCTCTTATGCTGTGGCAATAGCACTACAAGAGTCAAGGGATCTTAAAGGCATTTTCCCCATCTTCAAAGAATAACTATGAATAGTTTCCAGAAATATAGGATACATCTTGCATGTTGTAATTTCCTCTCTTTTTGTGAGGAGAGAAAAGTTGATCTATATTAAAATAGAATTGTTGTTTATTTCAGTCATGTCCAACTCTTCCTTTTTTTAATTAAAAAAATTTGAATCTAATGTCCATCTCTTCTTGATTCTATTTGAGGTTTTCTTAGCAAAGATACCAGGATGGTTTACCATTTCCCTCTCCAGATCATTTTATAGACCTATTTGTAACAAGTCTAGGTCTCTTCAAGGCAGCTAGGTGGCTCAATAGATGGAACACTGGACCTGGGGTCAATAAGACCCAAGTTTAAATGTGGCCTCAGGCTCTTATCAGCTGTGTGACCCAAAGCAAGTCACTTAACCCTACTTGCCTTAAGCCACTGGAGAAGGAAATATCAAACCACTCCAATATCTTTGCTGAGAAAACTCCATGGAAAGTATTGGTTTGCTGTGGTCCAGGGGATTATGAAGAGTTAGACAGACAGCAATAATAGATCACTTTGGTGCTCTTTGGGTGATTCACAACTATAATTCTGTGCCAGAGACCATAATTCTCACCCAAATAGCGTGACTGAAAGACATAAAGACAAGGAAGTTAGTGGCCCGGTGGATTGAGAGGTAGACTGGGAGACAGGAGGTCCTGGGTTCAAATTCAGTCTCAGACACTTCCTATCTGTGTCACCCTGGGTCATTTAACCCAATTACCTAGCTCTTACCACATTTCTGCCTTGGAACCAATACTTAGTATCTATTCTAAGATAGGAGGGTAAGGGTTTAAAAAAAAAAAGAAACACTATAGGGTACACAATTTCACAATGCATTGATCATTTATATGTATATGTGCATATATACATACATGTATATGTATTACATATATATAGAGAGAGAGAGGGAGGAGAGAGGGAGAGAGAGAGAGAGAAAGAAAGAGAGAGCGTCAATAAGCATTTCTTAAGTGTCGACTGGACGAGTCTTCATGCTAGGACCTCGACATACACAGCTAAAAGATAAATAAATAAACATCTCTGCTTTGAAAGAGATTACTATCTATTGAAGAAGACAGGTAAATATATAAGTATATACATAATAAATATGTGCCAAGTAAGTCCTAAATAAATGTAAGTGTTAGTCCGAAGGTGGCATTAACAATTCAAGGAGATCAGAAAGCACATTGTATAAGAGGAGAAACCCGAACAATGTCTTTTTTTTTTTTAAATTTTTAGACAACTGGGGTTAAGTGAATAGCCCGGGGTTAACAGAACTAGGAAATATCTGAGATCAGGACCTCCTGTCTCCAGAGCTGGTGCTCTAGGCATGAAGTCACCTAGGTCTTCTCATGAGTAATGTCTCAAAAATTAAGTGACTACAGTTAAGGTGAGGAGTGGTTGTATTCCAGGATCAGTGGATGGGCAGGGCAAAGGAATAGAAATGGGACATGAAGGACAACATCAGATAAACAATAAAAAGTTTACTTTGGCTGAGTTGGACAGAGCAGGAAGGGGCCAAGTTGCCAAGTAATAGGTTTGAAATAAATCATGAAGGTTTTAAAAGCCAAAGAGGAGATTGCGTTGGACACTATAATTTATTCCAGTGACAATAAGGAGCTACTTGAATATACAGAATTTGGGAGGTATTTAGCCAGATCTGAGTTTAAAGGAAAATCATATTGGCAATTGCATGGAGGAAGGAGTAGAATTTGAAGAAATAACCTGTCCAGGTAACCACCCAAAGCATCTTGGGTGCCCATTGCTTTGCACACCTCCTCTCCCCTCTCCCTTCCATGTCTTGTTCTGAATACAGTAATCAAGTCAATAGTATTGCTTCCAGAAAGGAAAATTCTTAATTCCTTTAACTGTCCTTTGCATCAACTTATCAACTCCATTTAGCCACTGTTGACTAAAATGATGATCCACAGACAACAGCCTCCCATACATTATTGTCTTCTATAAAAATGTAGGCTTCTTGAGGACAGAGACAATATTTGTGACCCTAAAATTTAGCATGGTATCTAGCACATAGAAAGGGCTTAATACATATTTTCATTCATTAAAAAGGGATAACAATGTTTATTCTACATATCTTTCTGAGGTTTTATAAAGCTTAAAATCTGAGTTATTGTCTGTCTGATTTTAAATAAATCATTTCACCTCCACGGTCCTCACTATACTTGTATTTAAAATAGGGAGTTGGTCTAAGGCTACTTCCAACTTTAAATACAAAATACAAAAAAAAAAAGGCCCTTAGTGCAAAACCCATTTCTTTACATTTTAATACAAAGATGGTTCCTGAAAATATCGCTTTGGAGTACTAGGAAAATTTACAAAGAATATTGAACTTTTCCATCACAAGTAGCAATGTCAATGGTTAAATGACAAGGTTGGCATCTTCATTATAAATTGTACAATAAATTATATAAGGCCAGTGTATTTCACTGGTTACCAGGTTATGGAGGTAAAGAAAAGTTATCCGAAGTTATCAAAAATGGCTTAGGCTTGAGGTTATGATTCTAGATGAGAGTATATGGGCTGAATAAAAGATATTATTCTAAACATTCATTTATAAATATTATTTAATTTTGCCAAACTCATTGTTTAACTCTTAATTGTAGTTATATGAAAAACCACAATTAGTAGTGAAATCAGTTATTAATATATCATCTAGTTCATTTTTGGGGAAATTATAAAATTTGGGTAACATCAAAAATTAATAAAGATGATAATAAAACTCTGTGAAATTAATTCTATTTCCACTTAATGTTTAAGTAAGAAGTACTAGACTTAAAAAGACTTTTCAGTGTGCCTGCTGTGTTATCTTAGCCAATCATGCTATATACTCAGAACTCAGAAAGTTGATGGGGTTGAAGACACAAGAATGGCTTGATTTTTTTTCTACTCTGTATCTTTTAAAAAATATATGCCAAAGTATACCCTTACATTTCAAAGAGCCATGTTTACGTGCCTAAATTCTATCCTCATGTGTCTTTGACTGAAAAGCGCATCTATCTTTTTTTCTTCTAGCTGGACATTCAAATTAGCATGTTCAGTGAACCCAACTGTGTGAAAACATCTCCAGGAATCTGACGGAATGTATGTGAGTAGAGTTCGTGAATTGAATCCACATTTATTTCACAAATGAATAACTGTTGTCTCCTGAAGACATTCCTTGATATCTAGAGAAATAAGGATAAAAAATAAGTGCTTCAGAGGTAGTCAAAGAACCATTCCTCCTGGGTTTGGTTTTTACCTGCTCAATTGAAATACAAGAGGTCAGAAAAGAATTCTCTCTCTCTCCCCCTCTCTTCCTCTCTTCCTCTCTCTCTCTCTGTCTTTCTTCCTCTTCCTTTCTCTCTCTCCCCCTCTCTCTTTCTCTCTCTCCCTCTCTTTCTCTCTTTCCCTCTCTACCTCTCTCCCACTCCCCCCTCTCTCTCTCCCTCTTTCTCTCTTTCCCTCTCTCTTTCTATCTTTCTTTCCCTGTCCCTCTTTCTTTCTCTATCTCTCCTCCCTCCCTCCTTCCCTCCATCTCTCTCTCCCTCCCTTTTTCTTTCTTTCTCTCTTTTTCTTCCTCTCTCTTTCTATTTTTCTTTCTCTCTCTGTGTCTCCCACTCCCCCCTCTTCCTCTCCCTCTTTCTTTCTTTAACATATTTATAGACATATTTATTTATGTGTGTGTGTATATATATATATATATATACACATATACACATAAACACATAAATACATGCATCCAGACAGATACACGCACACTTGGAAGAGTGAGTGCCTATTTTGTTTTTACACTAGCTCTGATCTCATTTGCTACAGGGCACTCCTGGTTAGGAAACTTATTCTGCTAATGTATAGTCTGCGTTTGCTCTGACAATTATATTGCTACAGTTTCCTGAGCCACTTAGAGATTAGATAAATTGGCCAAGATCATCGGGAAAGTAAGTGTGAGAGGCAGGCATTCCTGCCACTAAGGTCAGCTCCCTATCCATTACCCCACTGCCTCACAGGTCTACTGGTATGGATGTACAATAGCAGCATAAAGTTATTATTAAACACTGGGTGCTGAGCATACACAGGCAGAAATATTAAGGCATCTCTGCTTTTAAAGAGGTGATATTCTTTGCGGAGAAACAAGTCTATCTTTGAGCGTAGACATAATAAATGTATGCAGAATAAATACTTAATAAATACAAAAAGGGCTTTAGCAGGTGGAGACATCAGAAAGGGTTTGTCTAGAAGGAGGTACCTGAAAAAGTCTTTAATCCAGTTCCTGTCAAATGGTAGCAAAGATATAGACTCGAAAGGGCAGCTAAGTGGTTCAATAGATAGAGCACCAGGATTAGAGATGGAGGGAGGTCCTGGACTTAAATCTGGCTGCAGACATTTCTCAGTGACGCTGGGCAAGTCTAGCCCTTACCTCTCTTCTTTTTGGGAACCAATATGTAGTATTGATTCTAAAATGGATGGTAAGGGTTTTTTTGTTTTGTTTTTTTTTAAATGTATATTCTTCCTTCCTTTATGTCTGTCTCTCTTTCTTTCTAAATCCTTGCCTTATGTCTTAATATCCCTTCTAAGAAGAGCAGCAAAGGTTAGGCAATTGGATTTAAGTGACTTGCCCAGGTCCTCCTTACCCCAGTCCTGCCACTCTATCCACCATGCTACCTAGCTGCCTCTGTACTCTTTCTAATGCTTCATTGAAATGCAGTGGTTTTAGCTCCAAGTTTCTCTTATCCATAGTTTAAGAGGCTTCCATGGCCTAGGAATCATGCTATGTCTTAGAGGCATAACCTAAGAAACAATGCAAATATATATAAAAACATCAGGGTCCTTTCATCAAGGAATTTACAGTAGAGGGAGGGAATATTGGAAAAGTCCAGAAAAAGAGAAATGGCAATACCAGGAAGCGCATGGTAAGTGCTTAAAGGATGATGCCCTCAAGGAGTGAACATTCTCACATGGATCTAAGGAAATATAATGAGTTCTTCTAGGTTGTGAATTTGTCTCAACACGATTGACATATTAAGGGAATAATTTCATCATAGCAAGAATGTTGTGTTTGCCTGCTTGATTGCAGGAAGAAAATATAGGAAATTGTAACTTCATGATAACTCACAAACTACAACCTTTTGGATGCCACTCATAAGGACCTTTGAGGTCTTTGTCAAGGCAAGTGCCATATTTATTTTATATCTTTGGGCACTGTAGAAGCTGTGGGCTGAGGAGGGCTGGACCACATTTCCCATGCTCCCACTTGCCACCACAGCTAAGACCAAGCCCCTCCATCTCCAAGGCCACCTTCTCCCCCTCAGTGGACTCTGTGGAAAGGGTCCAGAAGGAGAGAGCAACCTGAGGCCTTCAAAATTGTCATTATTTATTGTAGTATTAATGTTGCTAAACTATTCGACATGTATAAAATGGAATCACTGTTCTACTAGGTTCCCATCTTTTTATATGTGTGTCACTGATGAAGTTTTTGAGGGTTATGCCCCTGCCTGTGGTCCCCTTGAGCCCTGTGGTTTTTATTGGTCAGTTGTTTATAGCCTGGCAATATTTAGAAAGAAATACAATGAATCAAAGCATAAATGACTATACCTACCAGATATATAAAAAGTAGAAAAAAGTCATCTGAAAGGATAAAGGTATCAGCAGCTTGGAGGTCTGAGAAAGGGCTCCTGCTGAAGGCGAGATTTGAGCTGAGTCCTTAAGGAAACAAGGGAAACCAAGAGGCAGGAGTGGGATGTGGAGTGCAGAATATTTACGACACGGGAGACAGACAATGCAATGGCAGAGCCATAGTTAAAAAATGATTGCAATAGTCCAGCAGAGAGATGTCAAGGGCCTTTGAGTACAGGTTCTGTGAGTGAAGTGAAAGAGATTTAATTGAGAGGTATTGTTCAGGATCTTTTAGAACCCAAGAATCTCCATCTATAAAATGGGCATAATAATGCTTGTCCTACTTACCTCACTGTGTTACTCTGAGGAATGGGTTTTGTTAACCTTAAAGTGCTAATAGAAGCTAGATAGAAGAATATTTATAGATGTTCAGAGAAGGGAAAAATTACTATGTGGAAGAAAGCACTCAAATCTGTATGCTTGGAAACACCACCAATCTCCATTTTTATCCATGAGCTCTTGCTATCTAGGAAACAGTTTTATCTCATTTTGACAGTGGTGATAATTATGCCAATTTAATATTGAAGGCTTAATTTTAATTAATTACTTTTTAGTTTTTAAAAATGTCCATTTAATCTTTGAGGGTTTCTGAATGAACCTTCTTCTCAACCTAGGTCCAATTCCTACCCCTCCCAAGTCTAAGTAAAGAGGCCCTACATGGGAGGAAAGAGGGTAGATAGAAAGTCCCAGTGAATAAGACTTGGGATGTTCCATGCATCATTGGCAGTGGATCAGGTCTTTAGCCCCCAAAATGAACTTTTATGGACATCATGATGAACAGATTCCACTATTCAAAGCATCAATAGAATTCCTTAATTTTTTGTTTTCATTTCCCTTCCACACTTTTTGAATTACCAATGATTTATCAAGAATTATTGTAATACTCAGAGGTTTAAAGCCCTTCACAAAATGGCTCCTACCTACCTTTGTGGGATCCCCTTCACATGTTCTTTATCCCTGTCAAATTGACATGCTACCTGCTTCCTGTAAGCAACATAGAATTTCCCAATTTGGTGCCATTGTACACGTGGCCTTCCTATGGCTAGAAGAACAACCTCCTCACTCCTACCTATGGAACCCTTAAGTTCCTAGAGAGCCCAGCTCATGTGCTTCTAGCTAGAAAAGCCCTTCCTTCCATATTTCCCTCCATATTTAAGGTTCTCTCCCTCTTGGTATCATTTTGTAATACTTGATCTCTATTGTACCTTGCTGAATTATGTAAACTCCTTGAAGGAAAGAATTGTGTTGTTTGTTTGTTTTTTGAAAGTTTTATTTTCAGGTTCTAACCCAGTTCCTTAAGCATGTTAAGTGCTTACTTAATAAGTGTCAAATTGAATTTAAATTTAAATTCCTCAGCAAAATAGGAAAAGATAAATCCTAGCCTGAAGAAATATCATCGATAAGCACATGGTTCTCACTTTTAAAATTCTTTACTGTTATCATTATTGTATAAAAAGTTCAAGGAAGGAAATCAAGGTGGATAGTTTCCTTCCCAAAACAGAGGGCTGAGTGAAAATGCAAGGTGAGGACAATGAACCTCCCTGGATAATCTGCCAGTTTTCCTGAGCAGTCAGGGAGAATTCATTAGGAGAAAAAAAAATGGAGAAAACAATGACTGAGTTACAGATGGGATAAATATAACAGTTTCTGTAGGTGATCATGTCATGCCATCTTTACTCTTTGCATCTCATCATGTCAGCTGTGATTGATTGCTTCACTTTCTCTGTTTAGTCCAGAGTAACTAGAATTGTGCTTACGATGCAAATGCATTTCCCTCTCTTGATCAGCACTTCAGGTCTATTACGTGTAACAACAGCACAGGGAATCTTTTTCAGGTATTGAGATTATCCATGAGATAAAGAGCCCGGGTGAGATGCCAGGAGAACACTAGCCAAAAGAAAATACTCAAGTTTTGCCTGGAGCTGTGTGGGAAGAGAATTACATGCCAACATTTTGGAAAACAGCTTAAAAATTCTCCTCCCTGTTGGCCCAGGAAGAGAAATGTGAAAAGCATATTATAGAGGATAATAAACCTAAAATATCAGGGTCACCATGTTTAATGGCCTCAGTTAGCTTTTGTGGCACTTACTTCCTGGATTCCACAGGGTGGTGGTGAAGTTCTGAGAGCCCTGGACTGAGAATCAGAAAAGCCACACATGCTTACTAGCTTTGTGACCTTAAGGAAGTCATTTAACTTCTGTTTGCCTCAGTTTTCTCAACTGAAAAATGGAGTTCAAAAAGGATTTACCTCTCAGGATTGTTGTTAGGATCAAATTAAATATTATTTGTAAAAAGTATTAAGTACAATACCTATACATTGCATAAAAACTTATTCCCTTTTCTTCCTGAAGAATAAAGAACCTGAATAAGAAAATCATAACAAACAAAAATGTAGATTGTCATTTTTTTAATTGAGTAGGTGGATATGATTCTGTGATTTCATCTCTGTAGAGAAATCCTAATGTGGAAATTTCCTCCACTGATACAAATTTCAATTGCTCTGTAACATCATTTTAGAGAGTTTCCAAGAGTAATCAGAGCTTAAGGGACACACTCTGCTAGAGTCAGACAACTAGCAGGGATCAACATCTGAACTACAATTCAATTCTTTCAGTCTTTCTGATGCCACGGCTGGTCTTCCACACACCAAACCTTTGAACTTCTCACAAATATGTTTATTGATTATGTGTGTATATATATAATTCATAATATGTATGTACACAAAATCAATTTACATATTTGTGAGGTAATATATGACTATGTATGTGTTTACATATTATATCCCATATGTATACTTATTTATATAAAAATTAACACAAAACAATAGTAAAAAACATTTCTTCCAACAATTTCCAAGCAAAGAATTAAAAATGGTGTTTTACTCAATTAGTAGATTCTCTCATTCTTCCATTAGTCCTAATGAGTCTATAGGTGACAACTCCATCAGTTTAGCAAACTGTTAATTCTCTGTAGCTTGAAGGTTATTGTGTTACTGTGATCTTCAGGTCCAATCTGCTCCATATCACAGGGTATCTTACCTTCTGAGAAAGTGATTATCCAGGTACTTACTTGGTTATCCCAGGAATGAGGTGAAAGAAGTAGGTTGGAACAAAACAATCAACTTAATTAAAATAGGAGGGAATTATACTAATATACTGATATTCAGCATCCAAAGATTTGGAATATTAAAATAGGTCTGTTGTGATTGAAGAGGTTTTTTTCTGCAAATGCAGTTTTATCTACTTACAATCTAGAGATTTGGATGTGTTGCAATATATAACACACTTAAGAGATTAATTTGTGTTATTTTTTACAAGGTGACAACAATTTCAAAGTTGTGGTGTGTTCGTGCATTTGGGGGAATAGAGACAAGATAAACACGCACCCACACACATAGATTCAATTTGTTACATTGGGAAGAGTACTGGTTTTGGAATCAGGAGAATTAGGTTACTTGATCTCTTAGATGGCTTCTAACCATAAATTCTATTTTGCTAAATAATAATAACTGAAATGGATGTGGCACTTGCAAAACACTTAAACATATTATCTCATTTCATCCTTACAATAACCCTTTGAGGTAAGTGCTATAATTTTATTAAGTCTTTTTTACTGATGAAGAAACTGAGACTCTAAGAACCTAAATGACTACACTAGTAAATGTCAGTCAGCATTTGATCTCCTTTTCTCCTGATTCCAAATCCAGTACTCATTGTATTGTACCAAACTGCATATGTAATTCCTACACTAACATTCCATTCAAATGCCTCCTTATAGCATAGAATGGACCCAGGGATCTCAAAGATGCTGACAGGATAGCATATACACTAGCGCTTCCAAGCAAACCAGACCAGTAATGGACCACATGTCTTTTGTCCTCAAACCAGAACAAATTTGGAGAAGCTCATCAACAAGGGGTTAAGCACAGCTCCTGTGCTTTTATCACCATTTGTCACTATAGTGTTATGTTAATGCATCAAACTACTATCAGCAATACAATGATCTAGGACAATTCTGAGGGACTAATGACAACAGTTCCAGAGAAAGAAATGTTGGAGTAGATATGCAGATGAAAACATACTATTTATCACTTGTTTATTTGGGTATATGTTTTGGGGTTTTATTTTTATAAGTTTATTCACTTACAGTTGTAAAGGGGAATTCTTTGTTCTTTCAGTTTATACCTGTGAAAGGGAATCCTTTATTCTCTTTGCCTAGTGGGAGCTAACACTTTGATTAACAATAGCTTAAGTACCTCACTAGATTGTGAAGACAGTATTAACTCTCCTTTGTCTATTTTTTGACTGAATCAACACAAGCTTGAACTAGGTGGAGGAGCTCACAAACCACTTAGTGAATTCACACTCTACTTAGTGTGAGAAGCCAGCAAGATACTTGGAGAACTCCACCCTTTTTTCTAACTCAGTCAGAAACTGGTGAATTCTTTTAAGAGTTCACATCCTCAGAAAATCTGAGTCCTTTCAATGAGTATTCACTCCTCCAGAAGGTGAGAACTGGTACCCACAAACACTGCCTCCTGGGCAGTGCTAGACTATTTGGAAGTTGTGATTGGCCCCTGTGAGGAGGGGAGGAGACAAGAAGCCACTATTAAAGGCCCTGAATTTCTGAAGCTAGGGGAGTAAACTCCAAGAAGAGGGTCACTCCAAGAAGGAAGTTGGCTTCAAGAAGAAGCCTCCCTGAGTTGGCCTCAGGAGTCACCTTGAGCTCAAGTCATTGTCTTGACCTGCCTCTTGGAGGGAACTTGGGTGAGTGGATAGCTGGCTTTTTCTTCCTGTCTTCTGGAGAGAGTTTAATTCCAATTGAAGGTTAACAAGTCCCGGCTGAGCCAAACACTGGAACAATATTTAGTTAGATAGATTAATGTCTTCTCTGCCCTTTTGTATTCCTCTGCTTTCACTCTTTCCACCTCTTTTGTAAATAAAAGATTTATAATTTTCATATATTTAGCCAAACCATTAATTTTAACACTTATACAAAAATGAATATTATGGAAATATGTCTTACCTGATAATATATGCATAACCCATATTGAAATACTTGTCAACTCCAGGAAGGGGGAGGGAATAAGGGAAAGAGACAACATGAATCATATAACTTTGGCAAAATGTAATTAATTAAAAAACCAAATGCATCAAAACTCTCTATTATCTATAGAAGAAAAATTCATAAGGATGCAATAATTATTATTTGATATACATTTGTCCATGCAAATTCATTTACATATATAAATATGTATATAAGAATATACAGAATTATATATATATGCACATAAATGTATATATGTGAGTATATTGTGTGTAATTGAATATATATCTTTATATAAATATATCTTAATATAGGTATGTGTAGCTATGGTATATAGCATACACATGGAACTGTGTGTGATATGAATATACTACATGTAAATACATACCTTTATATATGAATTACATTGTTCAGTTATTCAATTAAATCTGGCTCTTTGTGACTCCATGGATGCCAGGTCCTTCTACCCTCCATTGTCTTATGAAATCTCTTTAAGCTCTTGTTCAATGCTTCTATGACACTATCTCATCATCAATTATCTCCTATTCTCTTTGTCTTCTATCTTTCTTAACATCAGTGTAATTTCCAATGAGTCCTGTCCTCTCATGATGTGGCCAAAGTATTTAAGCTTCAACTTCAGTACTTGTCCTTCCAGGGAATAGTCTGAATTAATTTATTTAAGTATCAACTGATTTGATTTCCTTTCTATCCAAAGGACTCTCAAAAGTCTTCTCCAGCACTACAGTTCAAAAGCATTGATTCTATGGTGCTCAGCTTTCCTTAGAGTCCAACTCTCTCAGCCATATATTGCTCCTGGAAAAACTATAGATTTCAATATACAGATCTTTGTCAGCAAGGTGATATATCTGCTTTTTAGTACACTTTCCAGATTTGTCATAGGTTTCCTTCTAAAGAGCAAACATCTTTTAATTTCATGACTGCAGTTGCTGTCCAAGTAATCTTAGAGCCCAAGAATATACAGTCTGACTGCTTCCATTTCTTCTCTCTCTATTTTCCAGAAAGTGATGAGACCAAGTGCCAATATCTTAGTTTTTTTTTTGATATTAAGTCTCAAGCCAGCTTTTTACATTCTCCTTTTTCACTCTCATCAAGAGTTTTGCTTTCTACCATCAGAATGATATTGTCTGCATATCTGAGATTGTTGATATTTCTCTTGGCAACCTTAATTCCAGCTTTCCTTCTTTCCTCAGCTATTTTGTAATGCCTCATGAGACAATCATTTTGCTCTTTTGTTCTTCTTTATCTTTGGAATGTATTGTTGTTGCCTCTCCTACAATATTGCTAACTTATGTCCATAGTTCTTCAGTCACTCTATTTATCTTAAATCTATTCCTCTCTTCAACTTCATATTCATAAGGGATATTACTTAGGTCATACTTATATGACCTTATTGTTTCCCCTACTCTCTTCAACTGAAGCGTGAATTTTGCATTAAGAAGCCCATTATTTTAGTTACAGTCAGCTCCAGACTATATAGAGCTTCTCCACTTTTGACTATAAATGATGGAATCAATCTGATTTTGATATTAGCCATCTAGTGATGTCCATATTTTGAATCACCTTTTGGGCTATTAAAAAATAGTATTTGCTATGACCAGTGAGTTTCTGGGGGCTTTTTGGCAAGGATATTGAAGTGACTTACCATTTCCTTCTCCATCTTATTTTACAGATGAAGAAACTGAGGCAAGCAGAATTAAGTGACTTGACCAGACTCACATAACTAGTAAGTGCCTGAGACTGGATTTGAACCCAGGAATATTAGTCTCCCTGAGGTCAGGTATTTTATCCACTGGACTAGCTAATTGCCCATTTTCATGCATGTATATCTGAATATATGTATATATGTATGAACATATATATATATATGTATGTATCTTTCTATATATTATGTAAAAAGGAATTCTTTATTCATTTTTTTTAATTTAATGGGAAACCTAGAGGTCCTCTTAGATTTGTAGGGATTAACCAGTCCACAGTGACTGGAAGTAGAAACCATAGAGACAGGAAGGAGGAACCTTAGAGATAGGAAATGAGATAGAAAAAGGGTATAATAAAAGGAGCCAGCTTCAGTTGGTTGAGGGCAGTAAGTTACTGACACTTAGGACTGGCAGTTGCAGAAAATTTGGCTGCTTGGTATGAGTTGTTTGTTGGGGGTTGATTGCTGGTGGTGTAGGTTGGTGATTAGTCGGTGGTTGGCATTTAGTTGATGAAATATAAATGCAGGCCTGAGCTTACTGAGAGGACTTTCTGACTTTAGCCTTTAGAGGGTTTTTTTTTTTTGGCTTTTGGGTTTTTGGCTTTTGGTTTGGGCTGGCTTTTTTTCTTGAATTTTTTAGTCAAACCTAATTGGGGTTGGTTTAAACACTGATTGGGTTGGTTTTGATTGGGTTGGATTGGGTTGGAACTTTGTGAGGTGGTTGTTATTATAGGCACTTACAGGTAACTATAGGCAGTTTTCAGTAGTAATTATAGGTAGTTATAGATAGTTATAGGATAACTAATCTAGACATTAGGAAATTTTTTTTCTCTACCTTTTTCCTATTTTCTCTCCTTTACTATATTAATTTTACTATATTCTTTTACTATCTCTATTTTAATTAAACTAAATTATTAATTGTTAAAAGTCTCTAGAAGTTTTCTTTTCTCTGGCTTAAAGGGATAATATTAATTTACAACTCTACTATATTCTCATTAAAACTTAAATTATTAAAACCTGCTCTCTTATTTTGTCAAAACTCCTAATTTAACCCTTACATTTAATTGATGACCATGAAGGGACTTGAACCCTAAGTCTTCTCATCATTTTCCTCACTTTTTACTAAAACTATGCCTGAGTAAATTTCCTAGCAGTTAGTTCTGTTACAGCTATTGAGCCTTTATGTTAAACAGTGCCATCTACTGACAGAAAATAGTACTGCAAACACAATTAACAATTAGATTAACTATGATTCTGGGTAGTCTAGTTCAAATTGCAATGCTGTTTCTTGTCTATCTAAAATGACTTATTATCCAACAGAATATTTCACAGTGGCTTTACATAGCACTGTTCCTAGCTATACTTATAGTAATAGGAGGCTTGGAATTTTGCCTAATCTTCCTTGGGAAGGAAAAAAAGTAATAATTTTGCCATAGCCTCTTTGCAAGAATATATAAATCAAACACCAATGTGTTAGTTCTGTGGAAAAAGAAGTCATGTAATAGTAAACTGTAGAAACTGGAACCAGGTACTCAATAACATAAATTTTAGAAATAATGGGAACTCTAGGAATAACAACTTTAGAAATAATAACAATTATAGATATAATAACAATAGAAACACATTTAGAAATACTAATCCAAATTAGGCAACAACTACATGCAATGCATAAATGAATATATAGTCTTATAATTTTTTCATTGGTATGTTGCACCATTTACATAGGGGCATCTAGTTGCTAGAGTAGATGGAGAGCACTGGATTTGGAGGCAGAAAAATCTAAGTTCAAATTCAGCCTCAACACAATTATTAGCTGTGCAACCCTGGGCAAGTCACTTCGCCCCTATTTGCCTCAGTTCCTCATCTGAAAAATGGGAACATACGGGAGAAGGAAATGGCCAACCATTCTAGTATCTTTGCAAAGAAAGCCCCATGGGGTCACATAGAGTCAGACACAATTAAAAGAGTGAA
Source organism: Gracilinanus agilis (assembly GCF_016433145.1). Classification (NCBI taxonomy): domain Eukaryota; kingdom Metazoa; phylum Chordata; class Mammalia; order Didelphimorphia; family Didelphidae; genus Gracilinanus; species Gracilinanus agilis. The sequence continues at coordinate 139,748,659 of NC_058134.1, read as the reverse complement.
TAACAAAAATCATAGAAGTGTGTATGTCTATCTTCTATGTCTATAATTATGTACCTAGGGTAAGTCCTAGCTATCATGTATGTAAAAGAATGGTAGCAGTCATGAAAATGAATGGTTTGCCTATTCCCTTAAAATTGTATAAACCTACTCATCCCCCATACTCACCAAACCACTGATCTTTTCTGTTACCTTTATGAAATCTGAGTTTCTTCTTCCTTTCTTACTTTCCACCTAACTTGAGCCAACTGTAAAATACACTATTTTGATTTATTACAGGAAGGTTTCCTAGGGAAGCTGGACACTAAATTGTTCAGTGGAATCTTTATCCTTTGATTATGTAGTTGACTGAACAAAAGGGTTTTGATTCATTCTGTTCCAATTTAATTCCATTTTCAACTGACCCAATAGCTGACCCATTTTTATGCTGAGTATCCTCAGGAAAACAAAAAATACAGTGATACTTGTTAATCATGACATTTTGTAGTTCATGTTCCAAGGCCTTGGTTTTACAAAAATGGAGAGCAAAAGTTATGCAAATAGATGGTTTGCCATATTCCCTTGAACATATTCAGCAGTAACACTATTTAACCTCCATTGTAAGTAAGACTAGTCAAAATTTTATTAGAACAAAATGAAAAAAGTGCACTTTTGACTTTTTAATGGTCTTTATTCTGTAAAGATTAGAAATTATATTTCCATCTCTTTTCTGCAGCTATTTCTTCATGGTGTTTTATCTTTTTTTCTCCCATCTTGTTAAAATTGTTGGAGAGGATCAAGGGCAATGGAAACATTTTCAAGTTATTTCAAATTTTGAAACATGTAAATATGTTTGAGTATAATTCCTTTTTCATATATATCTATATTGTGGGTATGTGTGTCTGGTAACCCTTAATAGTCAGATCATAAGTCTGTTGAGTGGTTTGAAATATGAGGTTTAGTTCATCAATAGACAGTATCTGAAATAGTATGTCAAAATTGTCAAGTATTATTGAATATTATTTAAAGTCTCATATTTCATGGGTGAATCTTTTAATGTAGCATTCTCTATCACATTTTTAGTTCTTTTAGTTATATCAGTTTGTTGGGTGGGAAGTAAGGAGAAATTTCAATGCTTCCGTCAATGCTCAGAAAATAGAATTCTGTGTTAGGAAACACTTCAGTATAAAACTACAGGATAATTAGAAGGGATATGTGGCAGTAAAGATATTTTAGCTCTTACATTTTTTATCACTTTGGGGCTATTTTTTTCCTTTTCCACTCTTATTACTAACCTTTTTATAGAAAATTGGCTTACCAAGAATTTATGAATTAATAAGTCTATTATAATGATGAATGGTAATTACCATTTAAATCCTGACTCATTCATCAGCTTGTTCACCATATGTCAGGTGACATGAGTGTATGAATACTTGTCGGGTGAGTATTTTTCAGCTGATTGTTATACTTGCTTAAACTTGATATCCTTATATCATTTTTAAAGTATAAAAATACAGGTAATTTAAGAGAGAAATTGGAGACTATTCTAAAAATAATATTAAAAACTTACTGCCACCTTTTTAGAACAATAATTCTTAGGTTCATGCAGCAAATAGACAATAGAGTTAGATCAAATGATAACTTTATATGAAGACATTTTCTTGAGTTTTAGGGTTAGCAATGTGATATTTTACTTACTAGTTACTAGTCACAACTCAGTGTCATAAAGAAAATTTGGTTTTGAATACCCCAGTGACTTCTGAGAAATGAGTCAGCACTTGTGATCCTGCTCCACTGTGATGAGATAACCACTTTTCAAAACTACTGTTTGCATTTTTTCTTGCAATTTAAGTCAGCAGAGGAAGATTAGATAGATTTGAGGAACAGAGGTGGAGTCGTGCAAAGTTTTTAATTATGAGAATCAAAACGGCAGGATTTGTCCTCATTCACAGGTTGCACACAGTGTTCACCCACTGGGTAAAAGTCAATCACAATGTTTGGAGATTGGAAACATTTTGTTAAAATGAAGACAATTCTATTTTGTGAAGATGTCTGAATCTTTAAAGCAGAAGCTCTTCTATTTCACTCCAGGTTCCAGTGAAGCCTTTTTTGTGTGTGAAAATAATGCAGAAACTGAGAAGCCAATATATGATTGGGATCCTTGGGTTGACTTTACTTCTTTTCCAAAGCCTTCTATAACTAGAAGAGATATAGGCAGATATTAGCGATTGTATGCTCACCAAATAAGGCTGTGTTAAGCTGAAGTCTATAATTCCAGTACTTATGATCAGACCTCATTTAAAGCACACATTTTTACAAGCCTGGCAAACATTTATGACATTGAGAGTCTTCTTCTCATCACTTGTTCACTCCAAATTTTTTCTTTATTATCCATCGCACTCCTTCACACTGCTTTATATAATTGGGTAGGAAACTCAGATAGATCCTGCATACTCAGGTGCTGTGAAATCATTTCACTATCTATTGAACTATCTATTACGATCAACCGATCATTAGTGATTCATCAAAATGACTTCCCAACCATTGAAGATCCGGAGGTAAGAGGCATTCTTTTTTGTGACACCATGATGATGGGGGACAGCCTATCAGTTTTGTCCAAGATTCACAATACTATAATGATTATGCCAGTGAAGATACAGCCAAAGCAGCAATGTGAAACAGTCAGTCAACCCATGACATCTGGTCCAAATCAAGTGTTTATTGTTTTTTTTAAAGGAATTCTATTTGTTATGGGAAATCCATGAAACATATATCAGTGAAACCAAAGAGCAAAAAGTGTAAGTTTTTCAAATAATCAAAAGCATCCAATAATTTAGTTCCAAGACTGGGTCTTCCATTTTGGTTTCTTTCAGAGCTTCTTTATTTACCAGTTCTTTTTTGTGCTTTCTTCAAATTTTTGTGGGTCTTCAAAGTATTGTGCTAAGGGTTTACTGAAATGTGTTTGTCTCTGGATATGGAGCACTTTGTTATTGAAACTCTTTGTCAACTTTCCAATGACCATCCCTGTTGGCAGCATCACTACAACACAGAAAGTTTCCATAGCTGGATTAACATTTTCAAACTTGAAGCCCACAATTTTGGATTATTTGTCAGTACTCAAATAAGGACTAGACCCAATAGGTTATATTCAGCTGTTCTATATATTTACTCAATGTATTTAATGCCTCAGACTAGATTCACTTTTTTCATATGGATTATAGTATCAGCAGGCCCTCTAGATCTCCTTAAATTAATCCCCAAATACATTACATTAAAATATATCAAGTCTGTGAGATGATAAAGTAATAAAGCTAGTTTTCATGTAAGTCCTATAGAGTACTTCTAATTCCTTGTAAGTCAGAATATAAATAACAACATAGAACTATTAAAACATCAGCTACTTTTCCATCATCTTTGACCAATGGACCCACATTTTAGGGTACTAAATGCCTTCAATTTACTGTATGTACGTATATACATATATACATAAATATATATATATATACCTTATATGTATGTACATAGTTAATTACTTGTTGTTTCCAATATTAAAATGTGAGTTCCTTAAGGGAACAGACTTTTTTCCTTTCAATATATCTTTTGAGTTTAGCATAGTGTCTGACACATAGTAGGCAATTAACAAATGCTTCTTTTTTTTTTTTTATTTTTTTTTAAAACCCTTACCTTCCGTCTTAGAGTCAATACTGTGTATTGGTTCCAAGGCAGAAGAGTGGTAAGGGTAGGCAATGGGGGTCAAGTGACTTGCCCAGGGTCACACAGCTAGGAAGTGTCTGAGGCCAGATTTGAACCTAGGACCTCCCGTCTCTAGGCCTGGCTCTCAATCCACTGAGCTACCCAGCTGCCCCCAACAAATGCTTCTTGATGATTAAGACTCTTCCAGCTCTAGATCTATAATTGCATCATCCCATTAATACATTGGACTCTTGACCCTATTCTTTCCAGTATGCTATATTACTTACTTAGGATTCTGAAACTGAAAGACAGAAAAAGTCAAAGTTAGAGTTGTGAAAAGGAGGAAGAGGAGGATGAGGAATTAACAGTGTAAGATGTCAATTAAAACAAAAAAAAAAAGTCACTATGAAGGATAAGGCTAAAATCTCTGCTGCTAAATGGAAGCAGCAAGAGTTCTTGGCCCAAGGCAACAACCATCTTTCATCAGTTAAGGTTAACCACTACCAAAGAGGAGCTGGATAGCAGCCTTATCCCCTGAAAACCACTTATTTTGAAGAGTAGGAGCAACATTACTTGGTCTTGAATACTGCCATTAGGAAAAGATATTGTCAGCTAGTCATAAAGTCAATCAGAAAATAAGATCTAATTTTTAGAGGCCAAATGGGTCAATAAATGAAAGATGGAGATATTGAGTGGTGGTAATAATTGGAAGAGGGAAGCAGTACTCCTAAAACACATATTAACAATGAGACAGTGGTTTTGGTCTATGTGTGTTAACTGACTCCATAATTAGAAGATTTTTTATACTGTCTACCCTGAAGGTTCTGTCTCTTCTCCTGCTTGTATGACTTTATATATCAAGGTGAATTTGAATGAAAAGATGTGATAGAGAAACTGAAAACATGGAGAACTCTACAAACATTTCTGTTGAAAAAAGAAAGTAGTCTTCAAAGTTTCCTTAGATTAAATGGAGTGTTAGCTTATGTAAGTAAAACTTTTCTTCTGTTTTACACTGAGGCATATCAATGGAGTAAACAGAGAGCCAATTTATCTGTTTGCAGGACTTGGGAGTCAGATTCTATCAGGATGTAAATCACTTCCCATGAGAAAGGAAACACTCTCATCATCTGTATATGCTCCCTTAGGGCACTGGAAAATGATTCATTTTTAGTATTAAATGGCACTCTGGTGCCCTGAAAGAGTTAATACATTTTCTAAAGAGCCTTTATACTCTTCATGACTCCCTTAGATACTTAAAATCTGACTAAACAAATATTAGTTGATGCTGACAATGACTCATGCTCCTACCACTTGCTAAATTCATTCTGTGGACTGCCCAGACTTTTAATTTCCAAGGCTGTCAATCTGACACCTTTTATCAACAATAAAAAAGAAAACCTTGAGCACCAGGAAAGTCTGTACATCCTATTCCATTTGCTCATTTATCTAGAACTTATTACCAAGGCAAGCAGTTCTTTGTATCACTTATAGAATAAAAATGATGGCAGAGAGAAAGAGAAAATTTACATGGGGATGACAGAAATGTTAGAAGAAATGTTGATGGTACATGGTTAGGAAGCTATAGATTACTTAATGAAGTTATTGACAAATTGGGATAGGATCTGGGATCTATTCAATTAAATTTTAAGGTGAGCTATATCCTTTCTAGGAGAAATATTTGCACATCGTGGTTTTGGTTTTGTTTGCTTTTTGGTTATTTGTTTGTTTTTTGGTCTGGACCTGTGATTTCATTGGTTTGGGAATTCCTAGGCATGGAAGTTCCCTTCATAAAAAAAAAAAAGATCTAAATATGAACCTTGCTCAAATACTATAGTAAAAGATACTGACTGGTGAAAAAATACAGAAAATAGGTAAAACGATTCTTTTGGACATTATTGAGACACTGCTTGGAACAGAGGAGGATCTTAAAAGATGCTTGTTGATTGACTGAATGAGGAAGCAATAGAATACATAATATTGTTGATAAAGGAGATAAAATTTGTTTTGTGCAGTGGTATAGATTCCCAATTTCATTGGTATAGGAAACTCTTTGGTATTGAAACTCCCCCCATTGATGAAAAATGGCAATCTTCCTGTAATACACAGTCTTAGGGAATAGCCCAGGGCATAATTAGTTTAACTGACTTGTGAATGGTTAAACAGTCAGTATGAATCAGAATCATGGCATAAACTCAATTCTTTCTAGAAAAAGACAAAATTAGCCATCTATCCACTAAGACTTGTTGTCATTCAGTATGCATACATATACATATGTATATATATATATACATATATATATATATTATGAATAGCTAGATGGATAGATGACAGATCAATGATAGATACAATATTGTGATTTCATCAGTACAGATATCTCCTAAGTGATGAAACTCTAATAATTCATGATGGTGCCTCCTCTGCCCAACTTACAGAGTCTTAGAGAGTTGATTAGAACACTAAGAAAATAAAGTGACTTACTCAGGATAATACAACCAATATGTATCAGAAGCAGGCCTTGAACCTAGGTCTGCCTAGCTTCTCAAGTCAGCTCTCCATCCATGAAGCTCAGATCCCTCTCAAATGCATGGACATCCCTATGTAAAATTTTACATATAGGCTTACAGAAATGGAAACAGCAAAGGTACAAAAAAATAACTACTAAAAGTACTTTTTTCTCTTTTCTTTTTTGTGATATCAGATCCACCATGGGTTTAACAGTTCATAAACTGAAGCCAACTTTCTGATTGATCATTTAATTCTTGAAATGTAACCATAAACTTAGGGGGGAAATATCTAGATATTAATCCTGGCAGCAGGCAGCAATTCTAGACCCAGAAGCTTAATGGGGCTGAGCTGAATGGGACATAACAAGGCTGCTATCCTAACAAAATACAGTCTGTGTCCCTCAATGGCTAAGGAACATTCATTCCCTATAAGCAATGGGAGGACATAAAGCAATGGTTAAAATGAGTAATGTTGCATAACTAAATTACAGGGTTTTTTGCTCTGCTCTTCAACAGAGTATAAAATGGCTCCAACCTAGAAGTATTGTTTTAATCAGGGGTCTGAGTGAGCAGCCCCTTGTACTTTTGAAAAATCTAAGTTCGGTACAGTGTTTTCTTTTATAACCCCTGCCTCTCTAAAACAATATTCACAAAAGCTCCGTGTTCATTTTAAAGTTACATAAAGGAGCTGGGGAGACATGTGGTTTTTAAAGACTTAACTTTTAATTTTAGGAAAAAAGCTTTTGAAGAAATTTAGAAGTGAATTAATTTGCAATTTGATCTTAACCAATGTTCTTTTAAAAAAGGAAGATCTTTAACTTTGGCGACTGCCCTGGAAAATCATTATTTTTTCTAATAGAAACTACACAATTTACATGATGTATGACAAAGCTTTGGAAGGCCATTATTGGTTTGACTGGGGGCTTTGTTACACAGTATGGGAGGCGAGAGCTCTGTATTTAGCCATCGAATGAACACAGCAGGGTTGGCAGCATGGCATGATTCTCCATTTTATCTCACCAGCATGAGTCAACCATGACCTAGAAGGCTCACCTGCAGAGAAGATGGCTTGGTCTCCATGACACATTAAATCTTTGAGCTCTCTGGTGTTTTGTGATGTACACACCTTTAGACATATGTCTCTATCATTAATGAGAGTTGCATGGCTGAATCCCTTAACGGTACTTTGGAGAATGGAGGGGCAGGTTTTTAACAAGCTAACCCTTCTGGCTATAACATGAAAGGGCAACTCTGTGTTCAAGATACTGTGGGAACAAAACAGAGAGATAATTTGTGCTCCTGAAGAAATAAATAGTCCTCCTGAATTGCCGTCCTTGTGACAGGTGAAGAAATGGTAGGAAATGGTGTTTGGTTGCCTTTTAAAATTTGTTTTAAAAGATAACTATAAGAAATGGGCATTTATTTTATTTTACTGTTAATGGATAAAATTTGGGTGAGTTTTCTGACAGCTGGACTACTTATATACATACACACACACACACACACACACACACTGTGTTTGTGTGTGTGTGTGTGTGTGTGTGTGTGTGTGTGTGTGTGTAGGAGATAGTTGTAAAGCATTTGGCACAGTGCCTGGCACATAATTAGGTGCAATTAAATGTTAGCTGTGATGAAGATGATGACAATGATGACGATGATATGGGTAAGCATTTATCCATTCATGAATCATTTTATAACATTTTAAATTGCTATTAAGTCAGATTAGGAGACCAAATGTTGAACTGGCTTCTAGTCCTTTTACCACTTTCCTTGTTTGTAAAATAAAGATACAATTGTATAAAATTAAATAAATAAATTTATATCAAATAGATGTCTAACTTTGTTCCTCTGTATCTGAATCTGTCACGTAGGATGCATGCTGCTGGGAAATCTTTCAGGGAGTGGGAGATTGAGGTGAGCTAGGTTGGATCAGATCCTCGATTCTTAGCCTGACTCTGCAGGACACGTCCTCAGTTCTCAGCTTCCCTCTTTTATATATTCTGTGTCCCAGGTCTGCAGCAGCAGAGGAGACAACAGTGACACACACACACATACGGTGTGATATCCTGACTCTCATGCCCATAGAGTCAGCAGCCAGTCCTTAACAAGAAACTCAAAAAGGAAAATGAGAAAGTAAACTCAAGCGATGACAGCTCGACTACAAAATTTCTAGAGTCTTACGTGGCTGTTTGTCCTCCACTTCTCCCTCATCTTCTCCTTTTTCCTGGGCATCTCACAAATTTGGCTGGTCTGGTAGCTGGATACCAGTGCTAAGTGCCCGATGGGATTAGTTTATCTATCTCCTCTTCTTCCAAACAAGAGTGAGTTGAGCCTCTAAAACTCATCTCCAGCATGCAACCTAATCGGCGTTTTTCTGAATCTGAATCCATTGCCAAATTAATTTATCAACATTTGCCATAAAGTAGTCACAAAATCCACTCAGGAGTGAATAGATGTTCTCATTCTTGTTGTTCTTATATTGTTTAAATAGCTCACCCATTGGATCATCTTATTTAATTTTTTCTATCCTAATCACTTTATAATAAATAAAACTCCGACATAAGCAAAATGACTGCTAATTTATTTGACTAGTTCATGTTCATGACATATAACATTTTCCATTCAGTACACTATATGTGATTATAGAATGCATGTAATTGCCAGTTATGTGGTTAAAATGAAAAATTTGATGCAAGAGTTGTACTCTGTTATGAAAAAATTAATTAGTAATACTGTATTAAGTACTTTCTTTATTCTAAGTGGGCAGGTAGGTGATACAGTAGATAGAATACCATGCCTAGTCAGAAATACTCATTTTCTTGACTTCAAATGCAGCCTTGGGCACTTACTACTTGTATGACCCTGGGCAAATCATTTAATCCTGTTTGCCTCGGTTTCCTCATCTATAAAATGAGTTGGAGAAGGAAATGGTAAACCACTCCAGTATCTTTGCCAAGAAAACTCCAAATGAGGTCACAAAGAGTTGGACATGATTGAAAATGACTAAATAACAGCACAAATATACTAAGCACTGAGGACACAAATATAATGCCACAATGGCAATCTCTATCTTCAAGATTCTTATATTCTTGAACTGTGAACTCTACAGCCATTCTAGAGAGCAATTTGGAACCATTGCTAAAGGGCCATGAAACTGTTGCCTTTGTTCCAACAATACCACTACTAGATCTATATTGCAAAGAGATCAAAGATAGGGGGAAAGGACCTTAATGTTCAAAGATATTTATAGCAGCTTTTTTTGGTGGTAAAGAACTAGAAGTTAAGGGATTTCTATAATTTGGGGAATGCTGAACAAGTTGTAGGATACTCATTTAATGGAATGTTATTGTGCCATAAGAAATGACAAATAATATAATCACAACAAAACCTGGAAAAAGCCTATATGATGCAAAATGAAGTGATCAAAACCAGGAGAACATTGTCCACAGAAACAACAATTAAGTACAATGATCAAATGTGAATTAATTCACTATTATCAGTAATGCAAAATCCAGGACAACTCCAAGGGACTCATGATGAAAAAGGCTAACCACCACCTTAGAAAGAACAGATGCAGTCTGGATACAGATAGAAGCATACCATTCTTTGTTTTTTTTTTTCTTCATGAATTTTTCTCTTGTATAAGCATTATGTCTTCTTTTACAATATGATGAACATGCTCTGGAAGTGGGGAGAAGAAAAAGGAGGGAAACAATTTAGATCATATAACTTTGGAAAACCTGTAGAAATTTGTTATTACATGTAATTTGTAATAAAAAATAATCTGATGAGCATGAAATATATGTATATATGTATATACATGTAAAATCTATATCATAATAGCTCCCTTCTTGGAAAGAAGAGAGAGGTGAGCAGGAGAGAGAGAACATGGATTGCAAAATATCAAAATAATTATTGAAAATGGTGTCAGTCTGGAAAAAAGTTTTAAGATTCTTACATTCTTTATCCTGCATGTATGCTTATTGTACATAATTGTTTGTCTGCCTACCACATTAGATAGTAAGCACTTTAATGGCAGGAATGAATTTGTCTTTCTCTGCATCACCATTACTTAACACAATGTTTGGCATATTTTAAGTATCTAATAAATGCTTAGTATTCTAAAAGAGGGTGACAATACATTTGGGAAATAGTGGTCAAGCTATCATTAGCACAGCCTTTCCAAAAACTCTGGCATTTTTGTTCTGATTATTATTAGATCAAGAATTGGAAAGCATGCAAGTTGAGATAGGTAGGCAGTGTGTTAGGGAGATGATATGGTTGAGGGAGCGGGACCATCTGGGTATAGTCACAAAATCACAGAATTTGAGAGTTGGGAAACCTGTTATAATACACCTAGGCCAACTTACGTATCAAATAATTCTCTTCAATAACTTACTTAGAAAGTAGTCATCCTCCTTTTGCATGAAGACCTCCAAGAATGAAGAGCCCATTACCTCTTTAGGCAAGCCTTTCCATTTTTGGACAACACTTACTGTCAGGATTTTTATCTGACATAAAACCTAAATTGACCTATTTATGACTTCTTTCCATTGTTCTTGGTTCTGTCCACTAGGGCTCAACAAAACACGTTTAATCTTGCCTCCTCATGACAGCCTCCTATCAACTCCCTTGAATCATTGTTTCTCCATGCTAAATGTTCACAATTTTTTCACTTGTTCCTCATATGACATGGACTCAAGCCTTTCACCATCCTATTTGCCTACTACTGACCAATGAAGACAAGTGTGACTGGTACAGTCCCTGCCTCCCAGGAAGCATGTATGCCAAGAGACTAGCCATTCATTTCCTCCATCCCAGACTTTTGTTGGATTGGCATGGTTAGGGATAACTTTTTATTAGGCGATTAGAAAATGCCCTCTCATTATTGGTCCTATAGATCATTATCAGAGCAGTATCTCTTTGAAATCATGACGGCTCTTTAGGTAAGACTACATAAGGTGCAGCCCTGAGGGACTCTGGAGGCTGGAGTGAGGATACCCCCTCTCCCTCATCTCATTCATTGTCCAGTGCAGGCATGGAGGCTGCACACAAAGATTATCCCCAGGAGCAGTTATTCTTTCCTTGTGGGTAGCAATAAGATGTGTTCAAAGTTATGTCTGTGTGTCATTGACACTCTTCTTGAATTCCATGCTCTATACCCTCCTCTCAATTTTCTTATTTAAAAACATGGTGCCTAGAAATGAGCACAATATTCCAGATGAAGTTTAACAAGGCCATATTACAGTGACACTTAATGTTGTTCATTTGTTTCAGTCATGTCCAACTCTACGTGACTCCATTTGAAGTTTTCTTGGCAAAGATACTGGCGTGGTTTGCCATTTCCTTCTCCAGCTCATTTTATAGATAATGAAACTGAAGCAAATATTTTTAAGCAACTTGCCCAGTCACACAGTTAGTAAGTATCTGAGACTGGATTTGAACTCGGGAAAATATCTTTCTGATTCCAGGCCTGGAACTCTGTCTACTGTACCACCAGCAGTCCTATGACACTAACATTCCTTTATTCTTGGAAGCTCCTCTTAACGGTGCCCAGAATTTCATTATTTTGGTTATACTGTTATATAGAATTCTGTCCACTAAAGCTCACAATGTTTGCAGGACAATTTATGAATTTAATTCTTTGTGCCCAGGTGACTTTTTACTTATCCCTGTCAATATCCCAGTAAAATGCTCTAACCCAATGATGCCAAACTCAAATAGAAATAAAAGTCACTGAAGCATACATACATAAGGATCCCTGTAAATTGAATATAGACTTAGAAAACCACAAATTAACATTATGTTCATTTGAGTTTTTATTTATTTTGTCAAATATTTCCCAATTACATTTTTACTTTAATTTTTTTTTCAGGTTACACATCAACACATTTTTTTAAAATAATCATGACATTTTGCAATCCAAGTTTCACACCCTACCCAAGATAGCAGGTAATATGATATAGTTTATATATGTGTTATCATACAGTACATATTTCCATATCCATCATATTATGAAAGAATTGCTAATTAATTAACCTATTGCTTACACTAATGAAAAATTCATGGAGAAAATAAAGCTTAATTACATTTTAATTTAATTTTCAGGCAGTACTTATGGATTGTCCCAGGCCACATTGTCCATGGACCATATATTTGACACCTCTATTCTAGTCTGATAATATTCTTTTTTATCCCTATCAGATTTGTGTCTGTCAGTCTGACTGATGGGGGTTCAACCTAAGAGACAGTGAGATCAGAGTAAGGTAATATAGGAAAGCTTTAATGGAGGAAAAAAGCAGCAAGAGGGACTCTGAGGTAGAGGTGGCTACAGTGTCCTTTCTGGATGGGAATCATGAGATCTTATAGCATTAGGGGGGTTTAAGGATAAAACAACTTGAGTCACCCCTCTTGTTTATCTCTGGAGAAGGTGAGCTACTTGGATTAACTTCATTGGATGTTCCTGAGAAAGGTGAGATACTGTTGGCAACTGTTTTGTTGGCTTTCTGTTGCCTAGCTGAGGTCTCCAGATTTATAGGTATCCTCTGCATATCTGATAAGTATAGATAGATGGTATCATCTATACCTTTATCTGAGTTATTGATAAAAATGCTAAACAGCACTGAGCCAAACATAGATCCTGATAGCCTATTCTTAAACTATTAACAATTCTTTTTTGACCCTTACCCTCCAACCTGTTATGAATCTACCTAATTGCATCATCATCTAATCTATATCTTTCCAGCTTATCCACAAGAATAGAATGAGATACCTTATCAAAAGCTTTGCTAATGTAATGAGAGATTAACTAATAAGTCCAGGCCTTGTGAGCTTGCATATTGAGCTGATGTAATGTCCCAAGTGGAAGAAGCTGCTGGGGAATCTGTTTCTAGGAGAGGTTGTAATATGAACAAAAAGTGCATGGAGAGATTTTGGAATATGTGTAAACATTCTGTAACTGCATTTGGTCTACTAATCAGGTGATGAATGGCAGCCTCTTTAATTGACTGAAGTTGTAGACTTGAAACCGGAGGAACACTATAAAAGCCTTTACTTAGTCTCAGACTTAATCTGTCTCTTGGTTGGACCTCTTCTCTTGGTTTGAGTTCTCTTCTCTTTCTTCAGATTTATATCTGGTGAGAGATAATGCCCTGGATCTTTGGACCTCTTTCTATATAAGGATAACATGTAGACCAGTTCTGGGCCTAAGTGTTTTCTTTTTATTATTTTAAGTGAAAAAGATTATTATGGAGACACTAACCTTGTGAGTTTCAAAAGATTAGGAAAACAAGCTGTCTGAGAGTTTGGGAGTCTGGACATCTAGGAACTGAGTACCTATGAATTTTTCAACCAATCCAGCATTAATGTTCCAAGGATTGATGAACAACCTTCAGGACCCAGGTGAGAGACAACAGAGATGAGGACTCCCTTCACAGTTATTTGAATGTGACATTGGTGAGACCAATGCTATGTAGAAAATGTACTAAGTGAGAGCCCACTCTTTTCTGTAACTCAGGTGGCCTAAGAAACAGTATGCATTTAAGGATTTGGGTGGGGGGTACTCATATTTCTATTCTTGCCAAGGCTTTGAAGTAAATATTTCTTTGTAAAAGCAAATTGATGTGAAATAATTAAATGGAACTAGTGTATAAGTTACTTTTGACAGTGAGGGGAAAATACCCAGAATAGGACTTGAAACAATGACATTAGACCACTTTTTTTTTTTAGTTTTCTTTATAAATAGTGATAACCAACAACTGTTTTTCAGGGCTATGTTTACAGAGAATATAGTTAGAAGGAAGTAATAGAGGGAAAAACATTCCTTGAGGGAAGATATAAATAAGACCTAAGGCTGAGGTATTTTCCCATAAGCAATCTCAGATGTGAGGCAGAGCTAACAAAATGAGAGAGAGATTGTAGATCTCTGATACCATGTCCCAGAGTGGAGGATTGTTTATACCAGGAAAACCCGTCTGGGTAATATCTGTATTAGAGTGAAAGACAAGTAAGAGTGGCAGACCAGAATTTATCATTATATCATCCCGTTAGCATGCCTAAATTTGCTTATTGAATCAAGAGAGTATTAAACTAAAAATAGAAGATGGGGAGAATATTACTTACGTACAATCACTGTTCAAGGTACCACAAAGAGTAGCAATAATAGAAAACTATAACAAAAGTAAAAATTAATATAATAATAAAAATAGTCATAGAAAAGTAGAACAAAGAAAGATTACTATTTGTAGGGATGTCTAATTTTAAAAAAGAAGGAAACAGCATGCAAAAGAGGTTAATAATAACATTCATTTATAGCTTTTTACTAACAAAAGGACAATAGAGATCTTTATGCAAAGAGTTAAGTAAAACCTTATGGGTATAACCAAAACTTCAATTCATTTCAATCAATCAATTTATAAAACACCTTAGATCTTATGCATATAAAGACTAAAACAAGAACCCTGGACTCACAGAGCTTACATTGTACTGGGGCATCATCATTTATCTACCTGGATTTCCAGCCTTAGTGTCATCCTTATTTGCTCACTCACTCACCCTATACCTAGTCATTTGCTATGTCATGTCATATTTACCATGACAGCATTTTGCACATATTTCCCCTTCTATCCACTTTGACAGTCACCCTAATTTAGACATTCATCACCTCTTACCTGCATCATTGCTATAAACTTCTTATTGTTCTCCCACTAATGCCTCTACCCACTCCATTCTATCTTCCAAAAAACTTACTTTCTTAAAGCTCAGTCTTGATCATTATTTATGCAATAAACTCCAATAATTTCATGTTACTTTTGGGATCAACTCTTTGGCATTTAAGATTTTTCTTAACCTGAGTCCAACCTATTTTTTAGCTTTATTACTCTTTACTCCCCTCCACACAAAGACTGCTATAGTCAAAATGAACTTCTTGCTGTTCATCACACATGACCCTTCATCTTCCATCTCTCTATACTGGCCATCCCTCAAGCCTGGAATTCACTTCCTCCTCACTTCCCTCTTTTGAAAGTCATACTTTTAACCAAGAACAAATGCCACTTTATATAGTAACAACAATAAAGTACAATGATCAACCCTGAATGACTTAACTATTACGAACAAGGCAAGGAGCCATGATGCAAAAGATTATCCACTGCCATAGAAGGAAGAGATGGAGTCTGAATACAGATTGAAGCATCACCACTCTTCACTTCATTTCCTCCATGAATTTTTCTCTAGTATAAGCAATACATGTCTTGTTCCACAATATGATGAACATGGAAATATGTATTATATGATAACATATGTGCAACCTATATCATATTACTTGCCATCTTGGGAGTGGGGAGAGATGGGAGAGAGGAAGATAACATGGATTGCAAAATGTCAGAAAGCAAGTATTAAAAATTGTATCTCACAAGCCATTCCCCAATTAATCAAAGGATATAAACGAGCAATTTTCAGATAAAGAAACCAAAGCCATCAATAATCATATGAAAAAATGTTCTAAATCACTCTCAATTAAAGAAATGCAAATTAAAATAATGCCATGGTACCACCTCACACTTATCAGATTGGTCAATATGGCAGTAAAAAGGAAAGTGGTAAATGTTGGAGGGGATGTGGCAAAATTGGGACACTAAAGCATTGTTGGTAGAGCTGTGAACTGATCCAACCATTCTGGAAGGTGATTTGAAACTATACTAAAGGGCTTTTAAACTATGCATATGCTATGATTTGTTCATGCCACTTCTGGGTCTGTATCCCAAAGAGATGATATAAAAGGGGAAAGGACCTACTTGTACAAAAATATTTCTAGCTACTATTTTTGTGGTAGCAAAGAATTGGAAATTGAGGGGCTGTCCATCAATTGAAAAACGGCTGAACAAATTGTGTGGTACTTGTTGGTAACTGAATATTATTGTGCTATAAGAAATAATAAAAAAAATTATTTCAGAAAAAAGTTGGAAAGATCTGTGGGAACTAGTACAGAACAAAACAAGCAGAACTGGGACAATATTGGACACAATTATAGCAATATTGGATGATTATTATCTGTGAAAACTTGGCTACTTTCAGCAATGCACTGATCTGGAACAATCCTGAAAGACTTATGACAGGGAATACTATCTACCTCCAGAGAAAGAAGTGCTGGAGTCTTCATTCACATCAATGTATCTTTGATTTTATTTTGCAGTTTGGCTATTTATGATTTGCTCTTACAATGACCATTATGGAAGTGTATTTTGCATAACAATAAAAATGAGGAAAATTTTTCTGTGTACTCATTATCTCCACCAATAGACTGTATGCTCCATGAGAGCAGTAATTTTTTTTTGTCTCTGTATGCTCAGCAACTAGCACAATGTCTGATACATACTAGATGCTTACTAAAGGTTTTTTGAATGAATGGGTGAAAATTGTAACTACATATAACCTGGAAAACAATTTTTAAAAAAAATCAATGCTAATTTCTGTTCAGTCCAGCTGCTAGTGCCTTCTGCTCCCTCCAAATGTTGCTTTTTATTATTATTTGTGTTATACATATATTTATATCTTTTTTCCATCCCCTATCATATGTATTTCATTTTATATATTTAACAATATTTTAAGGGATCCTTAGGGATCTAAGGGATCCATGGGCTTCTGCAGATTGCCAGAAGGCTCATGGCACACAAAAAATTAAGACTCTATAAATATCTAAGGTCATTTTTAGCTCCAAATGTATGATTTTATATTAGGGAGAGTCTTGAATGTCACATCCACAATAAGACACTAGAAACCATGGGGAGTATACACCCAGGTTTTTTATACAATTTTTTTTTCTAAACTTCTTTTATATACCTTGATGCTTTAATGCTATCAAATTAGAGTCACCTCCACTGACTCATGGTTCTCATTGTTTTTCCCACCCTTGTTTTCTTCAGTGCCTTCTCTAATTCCTCCAGAAGCAAATCAGGGATTATTATTTTAGAGTCCAAATGTGATGACTCCTCTGGCCTTGATGTCAAAATGTTTTTGTTGTAAAAATATTGAAGATCATTTTCATCTTTCATTTGTTTGTTCGTCACCTTTGGTTTTATCCTAAAATATCTGCTTGCCTTTGTGTATTTGGATCTTCTCTGAAAAGTCTTTTTTCTCACTGTCTTTTGCTGTTTTATAGGTGATTACTACTCCTAATTTCCTGCTTTTTATCTTCCCAAGATTTCATAGATCAATTTATATTCTTAGCTGGTATAATCTTTGATTGACATATTTCCCTGCTTAGCAAATAAGTCAAATTTTTTGCATTCTAGTCTGTTCTTACCTCCTCTTTAGGTCAATTAATTTCCAATTGAAGTTGTTATAATTTGTTCCAAATCCCTTTCCTGAGTCTATTTCCCAATTTTTAGCATTAACAACTCCTTTAAATAGGTCAGGTTTGATTTGTTTCAATTGTATATCATATCTTTTTCATGTGTATATTCTCTCTTTACCTTTTGCATTAATTTTTACCTTTGTGCTAGCAAGTTAGTGATATGACCAAAAACATATGCTAGAAGAATAACTTCCATATTAGTAATGAGTCATTTCTTTCTGTTAAAATATTATACATTTTAATTGTCATTCATTGCTTATGTCCCGAATGCCCTCATTATTTTCTTGAAGAAACTATACATGAAACTTGTATGCATTTTCTGTGGACTATGTAAGTTATTGGTGTAATTCCTTCCTTATTTCTAAACCACGTATCCTTAACGCAGAATTCACTGTCTTCCCTTATGCCCCATTTTTTTGTGAGAACATAAGTGAGGTCATCAAAAATAAAAACAATTCTCACTTTAAGGGTCTTATTGGATTAATAATAAATAAATAAATGAATAAACAGATAAATAAATAAATAAATAGTGACTTATTGAAATAATAAAGAATTCATTGAGTTTTTTAAAGAATATGTCTTTCTCTTTCTCATATGTACCTAAGGTTGGCATATAAATACAGCTGGGTGGGACAATAGAAAAAAGTACTGGTCCTGGAGTCAGGATAACCTGAGTTCAAAGTTAGCCTTAGAAGTTCACTAGCTGTGTGAACCTGGGCAAGTCACTTAGTCTCAGTTCACTCAACTGTAAAATAGGAATAATAATAGCACCTCTCTCATGGGATTGCTGTGAGATTCAGAAGAGACAATAAAAAGAGCTTAGCTTAGTAGCTGCCTTAAGAAAAGCTTGTTCTCCTCCCATATTCATGGTGATCTCTAACAAATACTTAACAATAAAATGCAATGCAAGATGACCAAAAATCTCATTGAATAATTTTTGGATTCATGAAAAAAAATAACTATTAACTCCCTCATTTGTTTCTCCTTGGAGAATCTTTGTGTCATTGTTCCACTGTGCTGGAACTTTCTTTTGGCTACTGAGTTGTCATTATTTTGAACTGGAAATAGTAAGATTGATAAAATTCAGTTCCTTCAGACATACTCAGGGTGGAAATTTGTTTTCACTGACTATGCAGATATATTAAAAGGGCTCTATTTTTCTTTTTTTTTTAAGCTTATGGAAGTGAATAGGCAAGAGACAGAGAAAAGAAATGCTTGTCAATTTAAAAACTAAAATGCAAGTAAAATAAATTGTATGATTCTAACACCCTCTCTGCCCTTTTCTGTCATTCTATCATCTTCATTGCAGAAGTGGATAAGGGCCACATACGAATGAGGGCTATTTTGTACTTTTCTTTGTTTCATAGGTTGCCAAGGGCAATGAATTCATCACCGAGTGTCCAGTCTACTGGTGATGGGAATTTATGTACTTAGCTAGACTGATCCTTGTAAAGCAAGGACAATCTGTACTGAGACCTTATTCAAAGCCTTTCTAGTATGGTAAAAACCTGCTAGAGTGTGTATTTCTATGACATTGTATTCAAGAATCCAGAGTCATTTCCATGTCATGATGAGAGATCGAGGAAGGACGTTGTGGGGATTTACAGCTATTAGCAGAACAAATTAGAGAGTGATGTAAATGAACTAGCTATAAAAATAATAATAATAGCTATTAACACTTTAAGGTGTTCAAGTACTTTACCAATATTATCTCTTTTTAATCCTCATAACAACTCCTTGGAGATAGGTACTAAAGAGGAGGAAACTGAGGCAGACAGGGGTATCTAGTTAACCAAAGAAGAATCAAAGTGGCTCAGTGAATAGTGCCAGGCATGAGTTGGGAGGACATAGGTTCAAATCTAACCTCAGACACTTCCTAGCTGTGTGATGTTGGGCAAGTCACTTAACTCCCATTCCTTAGCTCCTACCACTCTTCTGGTTTAGAACCAATACTTAGTATCAGTTTTTTTAGATAAAAGGTAAGAGTTAAAAAATAAAAATCAGTTGATGATAGGAAGATGCAAACTAACATCATGTTAATTTAATTTATATTTCATTTCCTACAAACAGCCTTTCTCTGCTTTCCACCACAATTTACTTACAAGGTCTAAATTCTTAAGTGAAGTGGGAATTTTCAGAATTTGAAAACTCCTGCGTAAGAGGAACACTATTTTTATATAAGGTTAGAAAATGTTTATTAATTAATGTAGAAAATGGAGGTGAGTCATGTAAAGTCTTAACATAAAGTTTTAATGTTCATTCACCAAGCAAAAAATTTATTGCAATGATTTTCATAATATTACTGGAAAGTAGACTGAGTTGGGTCTCATCACCATTATTTAAATGGTAAATGTTGGAATGATGGACATTTTGAAAGACTTATATGTCAGACAAATAATTATCTCTTTAGAACTGTCTTAATAAATGTCTGATAATATTGGCTAAAGTTCAAGATAATCAAATAATTTCCTCTGGTTTTACAATCTTTGATTTTAGGCAGTTTGGGTATATATAAATCAGAAGAAATTAGAATAAAAGAAATTAATAAAATAAAGGATACCTTTTTCTTTTTTTCTTCTTTTAATATTTTTTACAAAACATGTAGTTTTATTGGGGTGTCCTAATTAAATAAGGAAGAGCTAATTTCAAGATAAAGAACCAAAAAGAATAAAGGGTAAGAAATGTTTTAAAATGTTATGCTTTTTTTTCTCACTTGAGAGAAGAAAGTTTTCCCTGGGCATGGTAATTGGGACTGGTCTTCTCCATTCTCATCCTTCATTCTCTTCCTTAACTGAAATTATGTCCAGATATAAGAAGATAATGAATAAATAAATCCAGAAAACCATGCTCTTTGTAGACCTAAAATGAGGATCAGCAAAAATACTGATCATTACCATGCATACTTTTTACATGGAGTTGGACAAAAACCACAAAAAGTATTAAAAATCCTAATCTTTTACCTTTTTAAATCCTTTGGATTATGTACATGAAGGACTCATACAAAATGTAAGTCTATAGAAAATATCCATAGACTGTTTATTCCTTTAAGATCCCCAGGATGAGGTCAAAATATTATTTGCTCAAAGTTTTGTTTGAAAATAAATTTTGGAAGATCCAGATTTAACCAACTTAGATTTTTTTCAATGATGTTTAGGATGGAAGGTTTGTGATGGTTAGTTAGAAAAATAATAAAAATCCATGTCTTATCTTTAGAAGAAGCAAGCTACTAAACTTTTAAAAATAGAAATACAATGAATTGGATTGCATTGTCTCAAATTTTGTTTTAATATATGACAAGTATTCTTTAGTCTCTGATACAGAGTATGATGTAGGGATAAATGTACAGAAAGCATGTGTAGAAAAAAAGCAAGAAATGTATATGGGTTTGATAATTGGAATAGGCTTGAAATGATTAGAGAATCCCCTGGTGAGGCTGGTTGGAACTTTGAGACCATTACTGGTGACTAAGGCAGTTGCCATCAGGAGGGTGCAGTTATACTTATATAACCAGTAGTTAAATTTCCTTCACAAGTACTGATAGCAAGAAAGCTATAGATGATCAATTTTCTTTGTTTTTAAATAAGAGAAATGCTTTATTAAAACATCAGCAAATAGATGATATGGAGTGGGCAGCTGGGTAGCTCAGTGGAGTGAGAGTCAGGCCTAGAGACAGGAGGTCCTGGGTTCAAACCCGGCCTCAGCCACTTCCCAGCTGTGTGACCCTGGGCAAGTCACTTGACCCCCATTGCCCACCCTTACCAATCTTCCACCTATGAGACAATATACCAAAGTACAAGGGTTTAAAAAAAAAAAGATGATATGGAAAGACAATGAATAGGAAAAAGAGCAATGAGTTTGGTAGCAAGGGATCTAGGTTAACATTTTGAACTTTTTTTGGATATAAATAACTGTGAGACTGGGCAAGTTACTTTACTGCTTCTGGCCCTCATTTTCTTTATCAGAAAATTCAATTCAATAAATTAAATTTAATAAAAGTTTATTGTTGTTGTTCACTTGTTCTTCATCCTGCCTGACTCTTTGCAATCCCATTTGGGGTTTTCTTGTCAAAGATACTCAAATGGTTTACCATTTCCATTTTCTAGATCATTTTACAGATGAGGAAACTGAGGCAAACAGGGTTAAGTGACTTGCCCACAGTCACATAGCTAGCGTCTGAGGCCAGATTTGAACTCATGAAATTAAGTCTTCCTGACTCTAAACCTGGAACTTTATCCACTGCACCACCTAGCTGCCCCCCTTCTCTCCCAAAAAATTTTAAGCACCTTCTATGTTTCAGGCATTATGCTAAACCCTGGGGGTATAAATTAGCAAAAGAAAGACAGGTCTTGCCCACAATGAACTTATAATGGGGAAAAATAATATACAAAAAGAAGTTGAAAGGGAAGGGGCCATCAAAGGGTACATGCTGCAAAAAAGCATCAAGTTCTATGGAGTTACAATCAAGATAATCACACACACACACACACACACACACACACACACACACACACACACACCTGGAAAGACTTATATGAAGTGAGCAGAACCAGGAGAAAGTTGAACAAAATAACAATAATGTATGATGATCAATTGAGAATGACTTTATTATCAACAAGGCAAGGATCTAGGATAGCTTCAAGGGACTCATGACAAAAATGGATATCTACCACTCTGGGAGGAATAGATGGAGTCTGAATGTAGATTGAAAGCTACCATTCTTCACTTTATTTACTCCTTGAATTTTTCTCTAGTGTAAGCAATATGTGACTTAATTAACAACATGATGTACATGGAAATATGTATTGTATGATTATATATATATATATATATATATATATATATATATATATTACCTGCCTCCTTGGGGAGGATGAAGAGGACATGAATTGCAAAATGTTCATGGATATTTAAAATGAATAATAAAAATTGTATTGTTGAATCTTTTGGAAAAAATAAAAATTTTTAAATTTTTTAAGTTCTATGAAGTTCAAACCAAGCAGAATTGCAGATAGAAAATGGAGAATAAACAATGAAAAATGTTAGAGTTGATCTAGGTAATATCTAGGATCCTTTATGGCACACAATTTTATTAATTATTGACAGAAGGAAGCTATAAAAATTAGATAGTATTTAAAAATGAAAATGAAGTTAGGTGCTTCCTTGGAAACCTATACAGATCTCTTGAGATTTTGATGTTTCTCTTGGAAATAAGACTTCCACTGGGAGCTACAGGTAGAACCCTTCCACAATTCCTTATTATTGATTCTTGCCATGCTTCCTTACTGTAAGTTATATATATATATATACCCAAAGTCTTCTCAAGCATATATGTTGTTTACCCAGACCATGTGGAATTTGGGAGTCTCCATTAACACAATTTTTTTTACTATTTTGGGTTAAAATTATAGTTATTTTATATAAATATATATGTATAATAAATAAAATATTTATATATATATTTATATAAAACTATAAAATTAAATTTATAGTTAATGAGAATAATGAGATTATACATCCTAGAGCATGGGGACCTGTTCACAGCCTCTTCAATTCTTCTACTGACTAGTTCTCCAGGGCCCAAATCTCAGAGAGATGTATAAAGCTGGCCATATTGCTCTCTTTAAAAAATAAATGCAGGACTTTTTAAAAAAAAATCTCTATGAGCATAGTCTCAGGAGGAAAACCTGTTCTGCCTTTGCTTTGTGAGTGTACTTGTAAATACAGGCACAACAAAAAAGAAAAACATAAGAAAGAAGTCAGTAATACAAGCATTCCCCACTCTGATTTTTCTATCCATTCAAGAGCTATACATGATGTGTTTACCTCATGTTCTTAGTTCGATGCCCCTAGCTTATTTCAGTCAGCAGTAGGGTACCAGTAAACACATTCTTTCCTCCTCCTTCCCTGTGAAATGAATTCTTTATTTTAGATGCAATTTCTACTCCTCAGAGGGAAAAACTTTTAAAAGGGCCAAAATTTTTATTATTTTTATCATCATTTTACAACCCTTTAGATACATATATACACATATGTATGTTTATCAAATATATATAATTCCTTCCCCCATGATATTTGAAGTTAGGGAACAAGTAACATCTTTGACTGTATTTGTATACAAAATCTGATTTAGAGAAAAATTACTGAATTGAATTTTATAAAATCCAACAAAATTATTTTTAAACAAACAATTCCCCCCCACACAAAGGTTTATAGTTACAAAGCATCTAATGAAATTTAAAAGAAATTAAATTTAATTGCAAAGATGAAACTAACATATGCAAAGGGTTAGCACTCTTTTATATATGTTCAGTAATTCAATAATCCTAGGTACTTTCCCTTTAGAAGTCAAGAGTATTATCAAGCAAAATATTTTGAGATATCAGACATTGCATTAGGCACAGTCTATTTTTATAAGCTAATTGTGTATTTTTAACACTTTGATAAAGGGGGAAAAACAAAGCCTTCTTAACTGCCAATATTGATTTTACCCTTTGAAACAGCAGCTCTCTAACTAGATCATATAACTACCCTTTCTTTCTTTTTTTTTTTTATTTTAAACCCTTACCTTCTGTCTTGGAGCCAATACTGTGTATTGGCTCCAAGGCAGAAGAGTGGTAAGGATAGGCAATGGGGGTCAAGTGACTTGCCCAGGGTCACACAGCTGGGAAGTGTCTGAGGCCAGATTTGAACCTAGGACCTTCCGTCTCCAGGCCTGACTCTCAATCCACTGAGTTACCCAGCTGCCCCCAATAACTACCCTTTCTGTAGACCTTATTTTCTGTAAAACAACCAATGGGAAAATGTAAACTTCAACAATTCAGCGTTTAATAAAGAAGGAAAACAATGAAAGAAAATTACTAATTTGTTGCTCTTTCTTGCAAATAATATAAATCTGGATGAGAGAGGGGGAGGATAGTGAAGATAAGGAAAGGGAAAACTGAGAAATTAATAGCACATATAATGATTTGACCCCTGGTGGCATTATCTACTTATAGTTCTTTTAATCCAGGGATTTGAATTGCAGAATGGACATGGCCATATTCTACACCCTTGAGTTTGCCCTGGAAGGGGATTCCTTATGTAGGGGTGATTGTGTAGTTATCCTTTTGCCTAGAATTTCAAATAAATAAATAAATGTACATATATATTATACATATATATATACATATATATATATGTATTCGTGCCTTTAGGGGTTGCAAGCCTATCCTGTGATTTACATAACTTACAGTAAGGAAGCATGGCAGACACCAATTATAAGAAACTTTGGAAGTGCTCTACCTGTAGCTCCCAGTGGAAGCTATATTTCTGTTGTATTAGTTCTGTACAGAAATGACAATTGAGGAGAGGGAGGGAGGAAAGAAAAAATGGTGATGTGAATGCTAAAAGTAAATCTTTGGGAACAATAATGCATACAGTGTAGTGCACTTGATAGTGCCTTCTGTGGCTTCTGAGAGAAGATACAAACCAATGCAAAGTCAGAGAAAATTGAAATTCAAAAGGGTGGAGAGCAATCATGCAGTTCCACATAGCTCCAAAAACCTGCTGTTTTCTTTCCCAGCAGTGTGTCTCTGTTTCCTTTTAGACTTTGGAGAGGCAATGGATTTTTTCGAACAACTGTTGCAGAATTCTCTTTTTTTTTCCCTGAAGTGAGGGAGATAGGAAAAAAAGGGGGGGAACCCTATGGTAACTGGTAAGGGAGGGAAAAAAATCCCAACAACTAGGAATATAAGGAAGAATCATGCAATTTTCTTTCAAAGAAGAAAGTTAACTCAGATCAAATAGAACAGCCAGCAAAAGTTAAACTGTCCCCAGCAGGATTAACAAATGCACTCTACACTCAAATTAGCTCAAACTGCTTCACAGCAGATAGATGAGATAAGGAACTGCGAATGCAGCTGGTAATAATGAGATGAAGAAATATTAATCACTTAGTTTTGACTCTGTACATATGTTACAGTAGTTTTATTTTTTAAGAGCCATATGTGCAATCATTATAACAATGGTTTACTGATGGAAAAATCATAAATTTAGACCAATTTGTACATGTACATAGGAAAATTTGATTAGACACATACTTCTAATTTCTTTGGATAGACTAAAACCATGCTGAAAGGTAGATTCAGGAGGCTATCTAGGAACTTTTCCCTTACAAAGGAAAATAAGGAAAGGGATCAGGCCCTCTGGAAAGGGACCCATACCACGTGGTCATTGTCTCCTCTGCCTCCCGATGGAGAGATGCTGTTGTATCATCCAAACCAGCAAAGCTGATTTTATAACACGGCCATCAAAACAGATACGAGAGCATCATTGGCATACAAACGTGCAAGTCGGATGACTGAGATCTCAAATAGTTCCAGTGCTTTGGAAACTTCTATCTTACTTCCTTGGAAAGAAGAAGCTCATAAAACCTTAAAGAGAAGTTTCAGTGATGTCAGTAAATGCATAAAAATGAAACTAACAGAAGAAATGTATACATATATTTAAAAACTACCCTTAGAACCTTTCTCTTGGGGATTAGACTGTAGTTAAAAGAATGACTACATCAAGGTAATTCCACAGTCGATTATTTTGGACAGGATGATAGATCCACTTTACACCCCAATCCAAGTTATAGGACGGGATTGGGGTAGTCTTTTAGCAAAACCAAAATATTTGCATAGAGGCATGTCTCTGATTGTTTTTGCCACCACTCAACAAAGCAGGATTTGCTTATCGAGAGCTAAGCTATGCATAGTAACAACAGAAGCACTGCAGACGTGTTAATTTGTCCACCCTCCTTACAAGACAATTTAGGAATTTCCCATGCTACATGTTAATACATTCTTAAGCCTTCTACCTCCCCATGTGTTTTAGCATTGATGAATCCACATGCACGCACACACACACACACTGTGTAGATTTAAATTATCATTCTTTCAGTTCAAATAAGAGCAGGTGCTAATACCTATTAAATATTCAAATGCATGCAGGTGCACTCAGAAACTACAAGTTTAAAAAAACTTAAGTTCTTGACTTCCAGCTACATAGCATTTGATTGCCCAGGTAGAAAAGCCTGAATTATACATATATTTTTGTAAATCGATATGCCTAACGAACCTTTATCTATTTTTATATACTTACATCAAAATTGTATTTCTTGTGTACGTTTGTTTTTTGTTGTTCGGTTGTTTTAGTCGTGTCTAACTCTTTGTGACCTCATTTGGGGTTTTCTTGGCAAAGATACTACTGGGTGGTCTGTCATTTCCTTCTCTAACTTATTTTACAGATGAGGAAACTGAGGCAACAGGGGTTAAGTGATTGCCAAGGGTCATACAGTTTATAAGTGTGTAAAGTTGGATTTGAACTCAGGAAGCTGAGACTTCCAGTCTCCAGACTTGGCACTTTATATGCTGTAGTATAACTCCAACATCAGCATTCTTTTCAAATGAGAATTCATTTAGAATTAATTTTATTTAAGATAAATTAGTGATCTAAATATATATTTATTTTTATTCTTTTTGACAATTGCTTTTCAGTTTTTTTGCTTTGTTTTGCTTTTCTTTTTTAACATTTATTAATATTTATGTTTTAGAAAATTTAACATGGTTACATAATTCATGCTCTTACTTTCCCTTTCACCCCCCAACTTCCTCCCCCCCATGGCCGATGCACATTTCCACAGGTTTTAACATGTGTCATCAATCAAGACCTATTTCCAAATCGTTGGTAGTTGCATTGGTGTGGTGGTTTCGAGTCTACATCCCCAATCATGTCCACCTCAACCCCTGTGTTCAAGCAGTTGTTCTTCTTCTGTTTCCACTCCTGCAGTTCTTCCTCTGAATGTGGACAGCGTTCTTTACCATAAATCCCTCAGAATTGTCCTGGGTCATTGCATTGCTGCTGTTTTGTTTTACATGGTTTTAAACCCTTAACTTCTGTGTATTGGCTCATAGGCAGAAGCGTGGTAAGGGTGGGCAATGGGGGTCAAGTGACTTGCCCAGGGTCACACAGCTGGGAAATGTCTGAAGTCGGATTTGAACCTAGGACCTCCCGTCTCTAGGCCTGACTCTCACTCCACTGAGCTACCCAGCAGGCCCTGTTTTTCAGTTTTTTCAACAGTATCTTATTGAATGTATTCCTTCCTCAAGTAGTTTATCTTTGTGCATTTTTCAAACACTGGCCTACAGAGTTCAGTTGCTTTTTAATCTTACTTATATAATATATACTACTGATTAACTTTTCTATTTTTTAATCAGTGCCAAGTAGTTTTCATGTTTTCTGCATTATAATACAGTTCTAGAATTACCATTTCTACTTCATTCCATATTTTTGTCATTATTTTCCAAAAAGACTTTCATTCTTCTGTTTTTTTACATGTATTTCGTTTTTATTTTGTTTACCTTCATAACTTAATTGTTTGATAGCATAGTTCTAAATATATAAGCTGATGCAGTAGTAGCATTTTGTTATATGGATACATCTCAACTATGAGTAATGTATAGGGACTATACCTATGGTTTCATTTATATAAGAAATTCCTATATGAGAAAATTCTATATCAGTACAGGATGGCATTCATATCCCTATATTTTAGTGTTTTTAGTATAAACGAGTGTTGTATCTTGTCAAAGGCTTTTTCTATATTTGTTAATATAATAATATAGGTTTTTTTACTTTAAATATGATTAATTGTCTCATCATATTCTTAGACACTATTTTTATCCACTTTGTGACTCCCTCTCATGTTATTATATTATTCAGTGAATTAATATTTAAAATTGTGATCATTAGATTTGTGCTGTCATTCATTTTTTGTAAGAATTTCCCCCCTTTCTTTTTTATGATTAGTATTTTATGATTAGTTTTATTTATTTTATCTTTATGTGAGTCTCTTCTCCTTACTATTTCTCTGTGCTCCCTCCATATATTTTTAGCTCTATTCTAAGGTTACTTATATTGGTATTTTCCCTTTCTTTGTATTTATCTGCCTCTCCTTCCTTCAGGTTGTAAACCTTTTCCTTTTTCCACCTAGGTAAATGTCTCTTCAGTTTGTGCCACCTCCCCAACTAATTAATTATGAAACATTCCTTTATGGAACCCTTTTCTAAGAAGTTTCTACTTTGTCCTCTACTATATTTCAATCTATTTTAGCCTATTCTTCTTCTTCAGGTAACTATCAATTATGTTATAGCCTCAATATCTAGCACAACCTCTAACTGTTTAGCACAGTTGTATGAATATCACAAAACTTCTAGGATTTTGATGGTTTAGGGACTCCCAATATAAATTAGCAGATGGTCTTTGAGCATTGTTGGTGAGCAGCAACAGCAGTGGTAGCAGATTAAGTCTAAGATGGCAAAGTAAGAAGCACTCAAACCCTGCCAACCAGCCCCTCAGAGATCACAAAAGAAGAAATTGCCTAAACATGAATACTGGGGTGGCAGGACCAACAGGAGTAAAGCAGTGCTCCAGCTAAAAACAACCTAAAGAGACAGCAAGGAAGATTAATCTCACTTGGGTGCAAGGAGGGAGTACTGAACAAGCCTCAGTAGCACTTGGAGACAATATAGCACAAGTGGCAGGAGAAAGAAAATAGCTTGCTCTAATCAATCTCAGTAGGGTAAGAGTCAAAACCAACACAATACAGAACAAACAACAATGGGAGGGAAATGGCCCAGCATAATCCAGCCAAAAGAGAGGCAGGATGTGACCTAACAGCATCAGTAGTGGGAAGAACTCATCCCAACAAAGTCCAATCTCAGTGGAATTAGGCAGAACTCAACTCCAACCAGTTGAACTGATAAGCTGCAAGCCTCAACAGAGCAGGCCAACCAGGTCTCCTCTGTAGAATGTTCAATCTGAACCTACCCCAAGTACAGTACAAGAACAAGACAATATTCCCTCGACTCTAAGAATGGAGCTAAGCTTCAGCAAATAGATAAAATCAAGGAGAAAAAAATAACCCCCTAATAAGCAAAAGTCAGAGAAAAAGCTAATGCTATAAAATATTTCAATGAGAGAGATATCCAAACTTCAACTTCAGAAAAGGACAACAAAACAAAAATGAAAACATGTGGAGCCTCAAAAGAAAATGCGAAAGGATGTCAAGTCCAAAATGAACCACTGGAAGAGCTCCAAAAAGAGATAGAAAAATAAATAAGAAGAAATTTAGAAGAAATTTTAGAAAAGAAAATAATAGAAAAATTCAACAGCTTAGAATAAAAACTTAGTGAAGAAAAGAATTTCCTAAAAAGGAAATACAGTACTTCAAATAGAAAAATAGTTCCCCAATAAAGTAAGAACAAAGCCTCAAAGAAGAAAATGGCTTCCTAAGAATTAAAATTGGATAAATGGAAGATAATAACTTCATGAGGCAGCAGAAAACAATAAGACAAATTCAAACAAATTACAAAATAGAAAAAAAATTTAATATCTTCTACACAGAAAGCAACTGAACTGGAAAATAGATATAGGAGAGATAATACAAGAATCATAGGATTTCCTGAAAGCCATGTAAAAAAAAAAAAGAACCTGGTCATAAAAATCCCAGCACTATAATAGTCAAATTCCAGAAATCCCAAGTCAAGGAGAAAGTACTACAAGCAGCTAGAAATAAAAATTCAAATAATGTGGAACTACAATCAGAATTACAATGGGGCTGGCAGCTGCTATATTAAAGGATTGGAAGACATTAATATGGTATTCCACAAGGGAAAGGATCTAGACCTACAACCAAAAAACACCTACCCAGTGAAACTGATAATAATACTCTAAGGGAAATAATGGATATTTAATAAAATAAAGGATTCCAGTCACTCCTGATGAAATGATCAAAGCTAAAAAAGAAATGCAATGATCAAATTCAATACTCAAGGGAAGCAGAAAAAAGTAAATGTTGGGGGGTGGGGGTGGAACACAAGAGAGACAGTGGAGTTAAATTAATCATATCTCTGTATGGGAAAGTGGTAAATTGGATCCTTAAGATTTCTATAATACAAGAGGTACCTAACATACTTAATGTACTTAAAGCAATCAAGAGAAACAATGATGTTCAACTGATTACATTCTTTGCATGAGAAAGTAGTGACCAAAATATTTAAGATACTTGTGGTATAAGAGATATTTGTGATATTTTAAGGTAACCAAGGGGAACAATGGGGTTCAACTGATTATATCACTAGTAAGAACATAAGTACTTGGGAAGCTTAAGGTACTGAAGGTTCTCAA
Organism: Gracilinanus agilis; assembly: GCF_016433145.1. NCBI lineage: Eukaryota > Metazoa > Chordata > Mammalia > Didelphimorphia > Didelphidae > Gracilinanus > Gracilinanus agilis. The sequence continues at coordinate 139,717,924 of NC_058134.1, read as the reverse complement.
GAACTTTATCACAATTAGGGCAACAAATAGGAGCATATATAGACAGAAAGCAAGGAGTAAGCTAAATATAATAGCAATTTTTTTAATCAAGGAAGGAGTAATATACACTGTGAAAAGGGAAAAGGAGAAAAAGTTGGAGTAAGTTATCTCACATGAGGAGGCATGAAAGAATCAACATAATAGAAGGGAATATGAGGGGGTGGTAGTCAATGTTTGAACCGTGGTCTCATTGTCATTGGCATGAAGTGGGAATAATATCCACACTCAGATCTAGAAACCTATCTTACCCAACAAAGAAGTAAAAAAGGGAGCAGGAACAAAAAAGGGGGAGACTGTCAAAAAGGAGGAGGAACTGGGGAAGGTAGGTAAACAGAAGCAAAAACATTTATCAACAGGGAAAGGCTGAAAGGAAAGAAAGAGAAGGATAAATGGGGAGGAGACAAAAATATTTTAGCAGTTCTTTCCATAATGACAAAGAATTGGAAACTAAGGCAGTGTCCCTCATTTGGAGAATGGTTGAACAAGTTGTGGTGTATGGTTTTAATAGAAAACTATTGCATTATAAGATATAATGAAGAAGATGAATTCAGAAAAGCCTGGAAAAACTTATATGAACTGATGCAAAATGAAGTGAGCAAAATCAGGAGAACAAAGTTTACTGCAAAAGAAGTATTGTACTATGATCAACTGTGAAGGAATAAACTATTAACAGCAAAACAAGATTCCATGATAACCCTAAGGGATTTATGATAAAAACAAACAAACAAACAAACAAAAAAACCCAACTTCTCCACAACCAAAGAAGGAACTGTTTGAATCTAATTATAGATCAAAACATGTCATATGTTTTTTAATTATTTATGCAATAAATCTCTTCAGTCTCATCATTGGAATATGCATAGATTTTTTAATGAAAGCTCCTTACCATCTTAAGACTATACCATGCTCCTTACCATCTTAAGATCAGGGGGAGAGGTGGGAAGGGTGGGAAGGAGAGAATCTGAATTGCAAAATGTCAGAAAACAATTGTCAAAATTTTGTTTCTACATGTCATTAAAAAAAAAAGAAAATTCAAGAAAAAAAAGAATTGTTGTGGACAAAAATCTTAACAGTTCTTCTTAGAAGCCTATCTGACCATAACTAGACTGGTCCTCAGAGAAGTGACATACACTTCATCATTGAAGTTATTCTTGAAGATTTGTCTGATTTCCAGAATTTGGGCTTCAGTGAGAGAAGTCTTAAGAACCGAAGTCACCTCTATGCCATAATGAAGAATCACAGTGTAAATTTTAACCTAGTTTGCACTTAATAAATATGCTTTCAACTGAATTTAATTTAACATCTAATTGGTTTGGAAAGTTCTAGAATTGGATCTCCTCCCATTCTCCTTTTTTAAAGGAAAATGACATATAACTTTTTTTTCCAATGCTGGAGTAATTTGTAATGAAAGTTCATAGGATTCAATTTGAAACCAACCCAGAAAATGGTAAAATATTGGTCACCACAAAGCATTAATCTCTTTTGGGCTTAAAACATAGATATTTTTTATTATAAGAATGATGAGGCAATAATTCTCTTACCTACACATAGGGAGGACAAGCATCTCTGGTGTTAGAGTTTCCAGAGCCCTTTTTTTGGTTCTTTATCTACCTTTGGTTGCCCACCTATCACCAATTCTCACATTTTATACTGGTAAAGTCATCTTGGCAGACACACTAAGCTAGGCTGAGGGTAGCTGGCAGGCTTTAAATCTGTTGGTAAATCTAGGGGTTAGTTACCCAAGAATGTGAAGATTTCCCCAGGGGGAATTGGTGGATGTGAACAATTTGTTCCTATGACTATGAAGGTAGCTGAAGCAAGTCTTGTGGAGTACTTAGAGCTTGGTCAAGCACTGAAGACAGCAGTCATACACTGCATCTCTGGGTCATCACCCATCATCCTGACTTTTGGTTGGACAATCAAAATGAGAAGACCAAAGAATAGGAGAAAATGATGCATTTTTAATATCAGCTGTGTCATCTCAGCTATAGTCCCAGGATTAAAACACTGCAGAAGGGATTGCTTTTCTAATTGATTGACAAATCCTTTTGTATTTATTTGAGGTAGGAAGGGACTCTGAACTTGGCTTCAGAAAGATCAGGAATCAAAAAACTGAACCAGGTACTTAAAAGCTATGTAAGCCTGGGAAAGTCACTAAATTTTTCTGTGCCTCAATTTTCTCATCTGTCAAAGAAGGGGATTGAAATCATTAGCCTCTCAATTCTCAATCCATTATACAATGATATTTCTCAAGGAATTTTATGAATATTTAAATTAGTTTCTTAATGCCATATTCTCTTTTAGCTGATGTATGTACATAAACTCTTTGGATGTTACAGAATGCTAATTTTGAATGCCAGAGAGGGCTAATGCCTATTCATGCTTAATAAATATCAATTGATAATTATGATTCCAGGCAGAGCATAGTGACTGAGTCCTAACCAGAGCAGAGAGGACAAACAAAACATGAGAGTCATGCAAAATAAGCAAACGGTAGGTTAGGCAGAAGAAAAATTTAGCTATAGGAAGATAACTTCAGTTTTACTAAAGTACATTATTCTTTTTGCTTTGAGTTTCTACAATCTTATTTTCCAAATTTCGTTAGATTTAACTACTGGCAAATTGAAAAACCAGGGAGGAAGGAGGGCACCAGTTACTTGCTTGAAACTTTAATGTCTTTCTTATTTGTGAACAAGCTGAGGTGATAAGAGACTAGCAGCAAAGCAGATATAAAATAATTTTCATTTGGCTTTGCAAATGTTATTAAGAATCAGCCTTACATTTTCTCCTTGATAAGTCATGTCCCAAAGACCTGTGATATCTACTGTGTTAAGTGTTGGGTTCAAGAGATTAAGGGCAATGACTGGCATCTGGTTCACTTTTCTTTCCATCCCCTTGAAATCTCACATCGCGATACATCTGTTTTGTTGATTCAGAAGAGCACTTGAGATGCTTTACAGTTGATTTTGACAAGTGCTACAATTTGATAGGGATAGATAATTCTTGCTGAGATGATTTCAAAAGTACAGAAATTATACTTTTGAGTAGATATTACCTTTCTTTATGATCAGAATTTTCATTTAATATACTGTGCACTTAAGCTTAGTAATCACATTTCCTTTTAAAAACATTATGTTCTTTGATCTCATTTATTAAAAAATTATAAATTAAAACACTATTCTAAATATGGCTTCCTTATATGCTTGGAAGAAAGAAGACATAAAATCCTTTTTTAAAAACATTTTCTCTCTTAATCTTTTTCCTCCACAAATGTAGAGGTTTCTGAATTATGGAATCCCATACAAGGGCTGAATATTATTACTAATTAAATAAGGTTCTCCTGGTCACATAGCTGAGGCTAATCTTGGGTCTATTTTCTCCTGGTTTCCATATTAATCAGCACTATTGCAATGACCACAGACTTATTGTGGTTTGAAGAATACAGTTAGAAAATGAAGGAAATTGGTGGCCATTTTAATTTTTCTAAAGAGAATTCTTTTTATTGCATGAAATTGCCTATTAGGATTATTTGTTAAGAAATTAAATTATGATGTTATATTTGCTATTTAATATTTGAGAAAAAATCCCAGTTGGTGGATGAGATGACTATTACTCCCATTGTCTCTGTCTCTCTGCCTGTGTCTCTGATTCTTATTTTTTTCTTTCTCTCTCTTTTTCTTTGTCATATCACATAAAAAGCTCAATTTTTAAAAAGTCATAAATAACATATAAGCATGTATAACTTACCTCTTATGATAGTGATTCTGGGTGCCAAAATAGTTTGTGAATCTAGGATTTTCAGCCTAGTTTTCAGTGCCCAGGTGAAAATAGCAAACTAGCTCATAAAAATCTTCATAATTGATAGGAATAATGGAATCATAAAAATACCTTCCCTTTATATAGTGTTTTATCACTTACAAAGAACATTCACAGTCATTAAATTGCTTGGTTAATATACAGTTTATCTATATGATAGAAGCTATGCCAACTCTTCCATAAATTTATACATTATGCAAAAATACATCAGACAAGAAACAAACAGCACACATAGGGTGACCTTTATAATTGCAATGTATATTCTCTCTTCCCAGAAGGATAGAAACGACATTTCTACTTTATTACCAGCATTTCAGAGATTTTGTCTTTCGTACCTACCCTGATATTCCAGATATTCTATTGCTGGTCCATACACTTCCAGGGTAGCTGGTCCATGACATATAGTCCCAACCTGAACTACTGAATATTTTCTTCATAAATCAATAAGGTCCAATATCCCAACTAAACAGTCTTAAAATACCTTGCACGTCCTTGTCCCTTCCTTTCCATTGCCCATGCTTCCTCCCTTTCTCAGCTCTATAGCATATCATGTTGGACTTTTGTAAGAGATGCCTGACCATTTTGTCAATCTCAGACATTGAGCTCCTCCAATCCATCCTGACTCCTGTTGCCTGATTAATCTTACTAAAATACCAGTTCCATCAATTATGCAAGTGGGCTAATCTCTAAGTTCTGTTTTAGCTCTAAATGATGCTATGAAGCCATAGAGGATATTAAGGATAAAGCAGAGATGTTCAAATAGCAAGGAAGGGACTTTTTCTTACCTGGTGAAACTCACTGTGCAAAAGAAATGACTTGAAAGAGAAGTGGAATAAAGTTGCAATAAATAGAACCAGTTGACATTTTACAATATTGATGCCTACAACCATGTGACAGCTTGTTTTTTATATTTTGCCTATATTTTAGCTGTGAAATTGTAACTGTTCTGTGGTATAACAAATTATTAAATCAGTCACTGACTTATTCAATTATTTTTAAGCCTCATTTTATTTCAGGAAATATGTTTAAAAAGATAATGACCAGTTCCTAATTTGTATGGACTTACCATCTGTTTGGAACTCTGTAATTACATTGTATTATTTACCTAGTATTCTCCAAGTATTTGTTGCATATCATTCTTTTAAATATTGGGAACAAAGCAGGTAAGGTAATGTACTCACAATCCTTGATGCCTACACACACACACACACACACACACACACACACATATATGTATATATATATACATATATATGTTTATATAACTGTAGATACTAATTTTTCTTCTCATATTACATTGGAATTCATATATGTCAAAAATGTGATATGTCAGAGGGACCTGAACTCAAGTCTTCCTGATTCCAAGACTGGCTCTCTCTCCAGTACATCATTCCCCTCTTCCTAGTGAATAGACGGAGGGTTAGGTAAATAGATGGATCGATGTTTAAAACTATATTGGGCCCTGGGAAACTTGCCTGTTGTTGACATTAGAGAAGGTAAGAGGGATCAGTTATTATAAAAATAATGGCTCTGGGGCTGCTAGGTTGCTAAATGGATAGAGAGCCAGGCATGGGGATGAGAGGTCCTGGGTTTAATTATGCCTCAGACACTTCCTAGCTCTCTGACCCTGGGCTAATCGCTTAATCCCAATTGCCCAACCTTGACTGCTCTTCTGCCTTGGAACTGATACTTAATATTGATTCTAAAACAGAAGGTAAGGTTTTTTTTAAAAATAAAATAAAAACAAATCCTTGTATAAATCAGTAAGCATTTATTGAGTACCTATTTCATGCCAAGTACTGTGCTAGGTGTTAGTGATACAACTACAAAATAAAGGAATTATCTCTACTCAAAAGAACTTATATTCGAATGAGGGAGAGAACAAGTGCACATGGAATACAGACGTTACAAAGTATAAAATGAACAAATACAAAGCAACTAAGTACAGAGTAGTTTTGTACGGAGAGTATGAGCTGCTGTGAATCAGGAAAGAATTTGTGCAAAAGATGGTACCTGATTTGCCTCTCTAAGGAAGAGAGGGATTCTGTGAGGTTAAGGGTATGTATTAAGGCTTGGTTAGGGGCCACTGCAGAGATGCTCTATGGATGTCATGGGGGAGGAACAGAGAGAGGACCAAGTTAGTTGAATCACAAAGCACAGGGGGAAAAGTAACAACCATCAAGGCTAGAAAGGAAGGTTGGGATTAGATTGTTTAGGGCTTTTAAAAGCTGAACAGAGGAGTTTATAGTTTACCTTAATGAGGATAGGAAGTCATAGAGCTGAATGAGTACGTCAGTTAATATAGTCAGATCTGTGCCTAAGGAAAATTACTGTGAGTCATTGTATAAAATGACCTGGAATGGAGAGAAAGGAGAGGCAGGGAGGCCAATTATGGGGCTGTTAAAATAATCCAGGCAATGAGGTCAGGGACTAAGGTGATGGCTATGTGAAGGAAGAAATAAGAAATTAGACACAAAAGATTCCATGGAGGTAAAAACAGTGAGATTTGACAAATGATTGGATATGTGGTATGAGGCAGAGAGGAGTCAGGATAATGCTGAGGTTATAAACCTGAGAGCCTGAAAGTTTGCTGGTACCTTTGACAGAAATTGGGAAGTTCAGAGGAGAGAGTTTTGGAGAAAAAATAATGAATTCTGTTTTGGATATGTTGAGATGAGATGTTTCTAGGACATAGAGTTTGAGATGTCTTTTAGGCATTAGATGATGTGACTTTCTCAGGGGAGATCCCAGGGCTTAATGGATAGCTTTGTGAATCATCTGTAGAGAGGTGAGAGTTAAACCCTTGGGATCTGATGAGTTTTCCAAGAGAGAGTATGTAGAGGGAGAAAAGAGCATAAGGCAGGACCTTAGAGAACACCCATATTTAGGGGGCATGATATGAATGATGAACCAGCAAATTAGACTGAGAAGGGGTGGTCAGACAGACAGGAGAGAGAGAAAGGGAGAGGGAGAGGGGCACAGAGAGAGAGAGAGAGAGAGATACAGACAGACAGACAGAGACACAGACACAGAGAGACAGAGAGAGAGTAGGATGATGACTGAACAGAGTAGAAAAAATTCAGGTGTGAGTGAAAGAAGAGGAGGTGGTGCTTCTTTAAGGAATTTGGCTGAGAAAGAAGAGAGCTAGAGAATGATGGCTTGAGGGGATAATAGGATTGAAGGAAGGTTTTATAAAGATTGGAAAACTATATAAAATAATTTTGTACATAACCAGATACACATGCATGCACACATATTTATAAATATGTATGTATATGTACAAATATCATATTTAGGCCACAAATTTTGCTTGGTGGTATTGGAAAGAATATCCCCCCATTGGTATTATTTGTGATTTCTATACATCATGGCTAGAAATAATTCAGCCATATTTTTTTCTTTTTTGGTCACCAGTTTTATTGACATGTTGCTTTTTATATTATAAACATTTTCAGATCATTCCCATTTTGTGAGGGATTTCTTATTAAAACAAAAGAGATAAATGTCATAATAAAGAGATTTCATCTGAAAATGCATTGGCATTTCATATATGTATCATAACTTCACCTCTCTATTTAAATAAAAAAGAATAAATAAGAACAAAAATCTACTTTACTCTCCATATTACCCTGTCCTGTTAGGAAATGAGAAAAAAAAAAGTAAAACAAATTTCCTGTAATGAATGTATAAGCCAAGCAAAACATATTCCTCCAGTAGTTATGTTTATAGTATATTAATATGGATGCATGTATATTCAATATGTTCCATCATTTGACCTCTGGAATCATGAATGATCAATTTATTTATCATGGTTCTTATAGCTTTCAAAGTTGCTTATTTTTATGATGTTGTCATTTTATAAATTATTATACTGATTCTGCTCATTTTGTTCTTGTTCATTTTATAAAATTACTCAAAATTATTCTTTTTTATGTTACTTAGCACTTCCATTTTATCATCCTTTTTTTCTTGACATATATTAAACCTCAAGGGTGAGTAGGTAGGTATGTGAGTGTAGGTAGGTGTGTTTGTGTGATTGTTAAACATCATTCTTGGGCTGATATCCATAAATAGAGGACAATGATTAATAGATTAGTGCTTTGTTAAGACTTTTATTTTTAGAAATTCATTCATTAACTTAAGTAGGATTGAATTTCTTCATGACAAAGATTACTTTAGGAAGAGAAAAGTTTAAGTGAAATAGGAATCCCTCCACAAAAGACTTAAAACATATACACATTTACAAAATGAAAGCACATTCTCTTTCTGAGACAGTGATGTTTTTAGTAGAGAAAGATTTAAGTCATCAATTAAATCCTTACAGTTCAGAAGAGAAATATAAAAGTAATCCTAAATACTCTGACACTCATTCCTTGTTCACAACCTAAATTTGGACTTTAGTTTTGTAGGTGGATGGGTGTGTGTTCATGGACTTGCACATACATGTGCACACATACACACACAAAGGCATTCAGACTTCCCTCTTTCTCAGTTCCTACATCTCTAAAATGAAGAGATTAGAAAAGGACTCTAAGATCCTTTCCAGTTTTAATATTCTAGATTTCCATGAATCTATTCTATCTTTAAAAATAACAATGTTTTTATTTAATAAAATAATTTCTGAAGAGTTGTTCTACAACTTATAACAAGATAAAATAATTAACTTCAATAAAAGTTGTTCTACAACTTAGAACAAGATGAAAAATATCTTGAAGATCTCTCTGCCTCAGTTTCCTAATTTACAAAATATAATGTAATTACATACATCAATAGTGTTTATGTATATGTAGAAGTGAATGGGTCCCACATATACCAGTGGGGTGTCATTGTGTAGCTTGAAGGGAAATGGAACAGACATTTCTAGCCTCTCCTCCTAACTTTCTCTAAGGAAGATTATTTCCTTCCAAGAAGAAAATCAAGAACTTGGGATCAGAGGCTGACCACTATGTCTTCCTCAGAAAAAGAATGTACTGGATGAGAATTTTATCTGTCTTCTCCATTAAATATTATTTGTTTACGGGATGTGGTTTTCATGTTCAAGCTGTTCCTTGTTTTATTAATTGGGGGAAAGTAGGGAGATCCAAAGCTTTATATTCAAGACTTGACATTCTTCCCTCCATTAACAACTTCATAATGGACACACATAGGAATTATCAAGAAATCTATTTATCCAATTTGGTAGCAAAACCAAAATCAGAGAAGATACGCATATGAACAAACAAGAATATATACCAGACAATACAAACTGAAAGAACTCTCTCACTGGAAAAGAGGTATGTCAGCCCTACCAAGAGAGACAAGACTTGATCTCACCCAAGGGGAAGTTTCCCAAAATGGATAGGGGCAAGGAGAGGAAAGCTTTAGGTAGCTCCAGTTCTAATGAAGGGACTGGTCCAAAGTTGAAAGGAAGCTTAGCTGCTGAGGTGTTTGGTAAAGAAAAGGAAATTTTAATGCTATAAAGATGATAGTTTTATCATTCCTTTAGGCCAAATTTTTGTTTTATTTTTATTTCTAAGAAGTTTGCTGATGTGAATTTTCAAATTATAATTTCACTAACTGTTTTAGTTGGAGTTTTGCTTAAAGATCACATGGATTTGTAGGCTAATGGAGAATATTGACTTTAATTGACTTTAACTCTCTTTTAAAAATATTTTAATTTTCCAATTATGTGTAAAAATAAGTTTTGATAATATTTTTTATTTTTCCTAAGTATATGATAATTTTGACTTTTTTTTAACTTTGACTCCTTCCTTTCTTCCCCTCTTCTTCCCCCCCCCCTTGCTGAGATGGTAAGTCATCTGATATAAGATTTTACATGCATACTCATATAAAATATTTTTCCATATTAATCCTTTTGTGGGAGAAAACAAACAAAAAAACTACTAACAAAAAAATAAAGTGATATATCATATGTTTTGGGCTAGATTTGGACTCCATCATTTCTTTCCTTGGAATCTGATGGCAATTTTGTAATGAGTTCTCTGGGATTGTCTGCATCATTGTATTGCTGGAAATAATTAAGGTCTTTTTAGTTGTTCATAGTGCAATAATTACTTTAACTGTGTACAATGTTATCCTCCTTCTGCTTACTTCACTCTGCATCAGTTCATGTAAGTCTTTCTGGTCATTTCTTATAAGACAATAGTATTCCATTATACTCATATGCCAAAACTTACTCAGTCATTGTCCAACTGATAGGTATTCCTTTGCTTTCCAATTCTTTGCCACCACAAAAACATCTGATATAAATATTCTTTTAGACATGTAGATTCTTTACCTTTCTTTATTTTTATCTTTTTAGTGTAGACTTAGTAGTGGTATTTCTGAGTCAAAGGGTATACAGAGTTTTCTAGCCCATTGGACACAGTTCCAAATTGCTCTTTATAAAAGTTTTATCAGTTTACACCACCAGTAGTGCATTAATGTCTCGATTTTCCCATATCCTTACCACATGTGTCACATCTGATTGATATGTGTAGGGCAGTACCTCAGAGTTGTTTTAATTTTCATTTCTCTAATCACTAGTGATTTAGAGCATTTTTTGTAATTTTTAATTGATTAGTTAATTTAGATGAATCATTTTTAATGTAACCATAAGTAGTTTGCTTTCATCTGAAAACTGCCTATTCATATCCTTTGACCATTTATCAATTAGAGAATCAAATTTATCAATTGCATTCTTATGAATTTGACTCTGTTCTTGATAAATATTTGAGAAATAAGGCTTTTATTACAGAAAGTTGATAAAAATTTTTTCAGTTATGATGAATACTAATTTTCCTCTAACCAATTTTTCCATTTCTTCTTTTTTTCCTCTTTTTCTATCTGTCTCTCCTCAAAATTATTTTGCTTCTAACCATCACCTCTCCCAATCAGCACCCCCTCCCATCTATCAGTCCCTCACTCCCCCTCTACTTGTCTCCCTCCCCCACTACTTCCTTGTAGGGAAAAAGAGATACTCAAATGAGTGTATGTTATTCCCTCTTTAAGCCAATTCCAATGAGAGTGACATTCAATCACTGACCACTCCCCCATATTCACCTCTACTATAAAAGTTCTTTTGCACTTCTTTTAAATGAGATAATTTATCCCATTCTACCTCTCCCTTTCCCCTTCTCCTAAGGCATCCCTCTTTCTCACCCCTTAATTTTATTTTTAAATATCATCATCATCCTTCTTTTTAAAATATCATCATAGTCAACTCATGCCCTATTCCTCTAATTATAATCCTTCTAACTGACCAAATGATTATAAAGTTCTTAATAGTTACAAATATCATCTGCCCGTGTACCTTTTGAATACCTTAATATTTTTCTTTTCTGTTTGCCTATTTATATTTTACTTGATTCTTGTATTTGAAAGTCAAATTTTAATCAGGAATGCTTAGAATTCCTCTTTTTCATGGAATATCCATTCCCCTTCATGAAGAAATATAGTCAGTTTTGCTGAGTAGATGATTCTTGATTTTAATCATAGTTTCTTTATTTTCTGGTATATCATATTCCATGCCCTCTAATCCTTTAATGTAGAAGCTGGTCAATCTTTTTTCTAACCCTCAACTTCCATCTTATAATCAGTGCTGTGTATTGGTTCAAAGACAAAAGAGTGGTAAGGGCAATGGGGTTTAAGTGACTTGCCTGGGATCACACAGTTAGGAAGTATCTGAAGTCAGATTTGAACCCAGGGCATCCTTTCTCTAGGCCTGGCTCTCAATCCACTGAGCCACCTAACTGTCTCTGAAGTGAATAAATATCCTGACTATGGTTCCAAAATATTTGAATTATTTCTTTCTGGCTTGCAATATTTTCTTGACCTAGAGGCTCTGGTATTTGTCTATAATATTTATAGGAATTTCAGTTTTGATTTGGGATGTCTTTCAGGAGATAATTGATGGAGTCTTTCAATTTCTATTTTTTAGTCTCATTCCAAGATATTAGGGGAGTTTCCCCTGATTATTTCTTGAACTACAATGCCTAGGTTTATTTATTTTGCTTAATTGTTTTATTGTGACTTTCAGGTATTCACTAATTTTAAAATAATCTCTTCTTGATTTATTTTCCATGTCAGTTGTTTTTCTAATTACATATTTCACATTTTCTTTCATTTTTAAAAATTTTTTAATTTTGTTATGTTTTTTGATATCTCGTGAAAGTTTGCCCAATTCTAATTTAAGAGATTATTTTCTTTAGTGAGTTTTCGTACCTCTTTTCCATTTAAGCAATTCTTTTTAATGAGTTCTCTTCAGTGATTTTTGAGTTTCATTTAAGATTGGACCTATTTTTTATTTTTAAGGTGTTATTCTCTTTATCATTTTTTGTGCCTCCTCTACTAAGCTGTTGACTCTTTTTCATGATTTTTCCAGCATCGCTCTCATTTCTTTTCCCAATTTTCCCTCTACTTCTCTTATTTGATTTTTAAAATCCTTTCTGAGCTATTCCAGAAGTCTTTTGGGGCCTAAGATCAATTGTATTTTTCTTTGAGGCTTTGGATATAGTTACTTTGACTTTGTTGTCTTCTGAGTTTGTGTTGTTTTGACCTTCCCTATCACTACAATAACTTGCTCTAGAAAGGTTTCTTTTCTTGTTGTTTGCTCTTTTTTTTTTCAGACTCTTTCTTCACTTTTATCTTCATGTAAAAATTGGACTCTATATCTAGGATTGAGGGTACACTGTGCCAAGCTTCAGAATTTTTGTGCAGCTGTTTAAAGAGTTAGTTCTTGGTGTCTGCAAGTTTTCATTCTTACAAGGTGGCATGATCCAAGGAAACATCTGTTCACTGTTCTACTGTCCTACACTCTTGTTTAGAAAAGTCATAAGCCTTGGATCTGCAGGTAGGGTCTCCACTCTCCTAGGGCCACATGTTCTACTGGGCTAGTGCTCCTTCTTGCTAGGTACTATGTGTGACCTGGAACTGAATATGGGCAATGTAACTGAGTCCTGCTACCAGTTCCAGCAAAGGGTCTCTTATAATCTTCTGACCAGTTGTCCAACCTCATTTATCCTATGTGGACTGAGAGCTCCTAAAGCTAAAAATGGAAGATTCAGTCACTCTAAAGGTTTTCTGCTTGCTTGCTAGGGTAAGGCTTATGCTGGGGTGGCCTGCATAGAACTATATTCTATCCAGTAAGAGTGACTTTTTCTGCTGACATTCTAAGTTATCTTAGGATGGAAAACTGTTTTGCTTCATCATTTTATTGATTTTTGTCTCTCCAGAGTTCATTTTGAAGTGTTCTATTTAAGTTGTTTAGAAGGGAATGTGAGAGAGTTCAGCTGAGTCCTTTCCTTTACTCTGCTATTTTCCTGACAAAAAAATCTCACTAGTCTAATGTAAAGTTAGTATATGCTATGATTGGGTAAACAATGAATTTTGGCAGGCACACAAATTTTCCTTCCTACCTCAATTTCCTTAAAATAAGGTATATCTAAAATAACACATATCCTAAACCAAGAGAGGAATGAGCATTCAGAGGAAGTACATATGCTTTCTCTTATATTTTTGAGAACCTGTTTCTGCTAACGGGAATATACTCATTCTCTAATTCTCTTTTCTTCCTGAAGGCTTCAGGATTTTGTGATATTGTACACATGGTTTCTTCCTTTACTCCTGAAGATTGCAACTGTAATGGGGAAAGGATAGAGATAGGATAAGATTTTTAAAAAGTGAAAGGCTGTCTTTAAGGCACATACTAGAAACTCAAGGGGAAGGATTTTAGCAGGCAGAAGGCAGAGGAGGAACAGTTTGGAAGTGACAACTGGTAGAGTCAGTGACTTCCTGGAGGAGATTGAGCTGTTCCTGTCCAGAAGAGTGGAGGAAAGGCGGTTTGTTGGAGCTTAGCTACCTCAGCCTGACTGTGGAGAAGAAGAAACCCCTAAATCATCTTGGAGGTACTCTGTTTGACTGGAACTATTTACAAAAGTATCTAATCATACCTGCTGTGCTTTCCAGAACGTTTTATCTAAAAATCCTGTCATACCGGCTCTGAGGTTTTACCTCAGGGGTCAGACCCCCTGGGGTGGACTTAGCCATTTGAGAGTAATCCTAAAGGGTTTTGGAGACAGATTTTGAACTAAATCAAACTAACTACTGAGCATTGTAGATAGGTAGTTTAGTCAGCTTTTGGGGAACTCCTAGATAGAAATAGGGAGCTGATAAGTTAGCTAGAAGACCCAAAGACTCCCTCTTGCGAGGGACATAGAGGGTTGTTAGATGAATAGCTAGATCCCTTAGAGTTAGGGACCCCTTGCTCTGATCTTCAGTTTGTATCCCCTCTTATAATAAAGGAGATATTGGTTTTATATATCAATTGTCTCTAAAGTGTTTGTGCAACTGGCCCAGTGAGAGAAAGTGATTCTGCTTCACTCTCACTAACCTGACGTTAGATTACCTGGAGATCCCAGCTGGGTATTCAGGGGGTTCTCTAAGTGGATCTCCCACTATCCCATCTGGGTCTCTCTCTCCCCTTATATCTTTTTTTACAACCAACCTTTCTACAACTAAAGAGCTAGTCCAAGATAATAGTTCTGGTGGAGAAGTTCCTCCCCTTGGGACCACTCTGCTGATAAAATATTTGATCCTTGGCTAAACTGATCCTCAGATATCAGATATGCATTTCATGTTTGGTAGAACCTTCTGGAATTTATACTCCAATGACATAGCCTTTAAGAACCCATGGGCACATCATGAAATAATTCAAGAGCCACCTCATGAAAGATCAATTATTTCCTCCATATGAGAAATTCCTTTCCTTAAGATCCATCAGTCTATAAATTAGTAAGAGAACTCAAGTTTCTCAGTACCCAGAGAGGACAAGTTGCTTGCCCATGATCACATAATTCAGAGGAAGAACTCAATTCAGCAACATTCATTGAATGCTTTTTACTATGTTAGGCATTACAAGGGATTCAAAAAATAAGTAAAAGATACTTTCTGTACTCAAGGACTTTGTAATCTAATAAAGGAATAAGAAAAATATCACTTTCTTTTGTTGTTAGGGATTTTTGGCGGGGTTTGTTTTTTGGTCTGGTTGTGTGATTTCTATTATGGGATACTCCTCTTGAAAGAATTCCTAGTAAGAATAAAAATGGCTATTTTCACTATAACTTATAGTTTTAGAGAGTTTCCTGGGACACTAAGAAGTTCCCAGGATCAGTCTGACCCAAAAAATCTATGTGATAGCATGCTGATTGTCAAATATAGCAATATTTATTATAACAGACAGAATATAATAAGTACCATAACTTTTATATAACATTATGTCCTAGGAAATCTTTATATATAATGAGAAAATCAGAGTTAAGTGAGACATTCGGAACTAAAAGGTGCACATTTCATTGCATGAAAATAAAAAGAATGATTTTTCAGTCACAAAGAAGCAACTGATTTAGTAATATCCAAAATGCATCCTCTAAGACTCAATTTCAGGAACACAAGAGCCTCGATCAGATCTATCCATCCCACAAGAGACCGATCAGATCCATCTGGCTATAAGTTTTCTACCCCTCCTTTGTATTTATTTTTACTATATTTTGTATTGACATCTGTGTGCATGTTGCTATCTTCCAAAAGAAAATAAGCCCCTTGAGGCAGGGACTCTGGTCTTGTCTTTGTGTCTCCAGTACTTAAACCAGGATCCGGGCCAGTGCTTAATAAATGCTGGTGAAATGAATAGATATTCAGTTAGCACTTTTGCCTAAATATGCTGAGGGTTGACTTGATTTTAAGCAATGAAGATTCTTTTCATTCTGTGTATCCAGGACAATTTCTGAACACACAAAGTGAAATGTACAATTTTTTTCTTTTCTGTGGTAATTCATACACTGATCCTTGATGCTGGGAAACAGTGGAATTTGGAGGTTGAATTTCTCAGATTGGCAGTTTCACTTGATTGAATATACTGGATAATTGCTCAACTTTCCACTTCATTGGTATAGGCCCAGGCTATTTCCTTTCTTTTCGGTCACAAGCCAGGGCAGTTAACATGAGAAACCAAATAAACTTCTCATTGTAGTTTGGGGCATAAACTCCGCATGCCCTCTTCACTCAGCCAAACAGCCCTTTGCCTACCAGTCTGAGATTTAAATCAAAACAGATTTTCTTTTTTTTTCTTCTTTTATATGAAATGTGTGAGGTTTTAGTACCCAAAGAAAATAAGCAGTGATGAATACGTACCGTGCCAGTCCCCTCAAAGAAATACACACATTTCATTGTAATCTGGATTTGAGAAATTGTTTCTTTCAGTGTTTGAGCTTTGGTGGGTTTGCTTTTTAACATTTTTAAAGAGATGTATACCAACACAAACCAAGGTTTGCCTGGGATTGTCAAATTCATTTCACAAGTGACCCAAGTCACATTTCAATATGGGCCTCCAGAGATGAAAAGACAGTACATTAATGCACTACATACGCTACTCCTTTCCACATTTATATCACAGTTTCTCAATTAAATGACCTTCTTTGTGAGATGAAGGAAGGGCAAAGGTTCTTGCCAGGTGATTATTGGCATATGATATTTTTTTGCAGGGCAAAATGATTTCAATTATGAAGTCATAATGTTATCATTATACATGATAATGGTAGCTAATGGTACCCCTAGAAATAATGCTAGATTTAAAGTAACTGCATACTTCTGAATATGAAACTGGAGTGAAACATATATGTGGAGTACCATTAGGAGTTAACATTCAGACTGAGAAATTATAGATTAAGAGCTTTGATTTAAAAAAAAAACAATAAAAAAATGACTAGGATTTTTTGCCTTTCAAATATCTTCTGAGAGATCATTTTTTTATGAATCAAATGATATTAGAGAGTAATTTTACCAAATTTAAAACCAATAAGTGACTGAAATCATCAACAGGCATTAAAGATCCCCCCAAATGGGTGTTTATAGCATATGATTTGCAGTTGGCAGAAATCAGAGTTGTCATAAGGGTACCTCAGCCTGTCTTATCTACTTTCCCTTGGAAATTACATTTTTATTTTCCTTTGGCACTTAAAAATGTTCAAAATGTTCAATGACTTAATTTAATGAATGCAATATTAGAAATGGAATATATTGAAAAATGTAAAGGAACTCTGCTTGCCTTTTCCAATATGATTAATATTTTATTTTTAAGAAAAGCAAATTAAAGAAAAATCCCCAACCTAAGGTCAACAGTGCCTGTTTAAGGGAACTATCTTATTCTATTCTCTTCAATGCACTGTCTTTTTCAGAATATTAATGGGAGAAAGAGTGACAAGAATGACTTAGACGTACATGTCAGGAGAAAGGGTCAGCTCTTGGCAGTAGGATGTTAATTCACATCCATTAATGAAATTTATCCTCCTTACTGTCTCCTTCTCTCTCTCTCTCTCCCCCCTCTCTTTTTTAAATAAAAAGGTCTTTTTTTGAGAGAACATCATGGACTTTCACAGGAGCTGAGAAGGGCCACAGGGGCAGGCCAAGGTAAGAGACTGACAATCTTCAGGTGATTAAGGAGACTCAAAGGCTAGGTAGACCTACAAAATGAATAACTATGGACCCAGAACCATGCCATAAGGCTCAATGGCTTGTGATTTGCAAGTTGATAAGACAAGAAGATTAATAATGCTGCATGATAATGGCTGCTCCCTCTCAGCTGGGGAGATGGTAATGATCTGATATTGCTGTAGGAGCAGTTCAGTGTGCTCCGGGAGAGGAGGGTGCAAATTCACTCATCCCAATTGGCCCCGAGGATATAGAGATTTTGAAAAATGGGAATGCAGTTACAATTTTAATTAGATATAAAGTTTTTAATAATTTTGCTGAAATGAGGACTTCAAAGAACATATTTTGCAGCATTCAGGCCCATAACTCCTGAGTGACAGTTTTGGTTAATTTGCAAGTTTTCAGATCAAACTTTGCCCCTGGCTCCATGCTGAGGGTAAAGTAAAATGTCAATTTCTTTCCTCAGTGATCTCAAGCATCTTATTTAGGCAGGTGTGCTGAATTCTCTTATTCTGGAGACGTTAGCCGAACAAAACTACTCATTAAAATATATGCTTAGGAAAAAAAATTAGCAGCATAAATAAAATCAGCCATAATAAAGGGAATCAATCAGCAAGAAAAATGTACAGCAATATACAACATAAAATTTTAAAGAAGAATCAGGGTAATATTGTATATAAAAGGTGATTAAATGTTAGCATATGATTATGCTGTCATTGCATATTATTATCAAAGAATGTTTAATTTATACCCTGTTTAAAATTAGAGGTAGCTATACAAAAAAGATATTTTTCTCCTCCACACCATATTTTTCTTTTTCCTGCTGAATCCACATATAGATTTGTGATTTAGATTTGTGGTCCTGAATTAATTACATTAGATGTCTGAAGTACATTAGTTATTTGGCAGTCTACAAGGTAGTAATAATGGGGAATGATGTTGTCAGAAGATTTAAAGTCATCATTCAGCTTCTGCCATCTCCATTTTACTTTCCACTTCTTCCAGTGGTTTGGGGGAGCAGCCTGCCAAAAGTCAGCTCTAACAAGCATCTCCTTGAACAGGGCTTTAAAGCAAAAAAGGGAAATGAAACGCAAACAAGGCAAATTGATTGAAATAAATTGCATGTCATTTCCTATTAAATTGATTATTGAATTGGTTTAGACATCAACCTGATGATGCAGTGTACTTTTTAAAAAAAGATGTGCATCTATGTGCACAGGAGTGCATAAATCCATTTGTGTTTGCATTGACTGGAGAGAGTCTTTCAACAATATCGAAACTGAGGCATCTAAGTTCTGTGCAAGGCCAGAGTCAGGGCTTCTCATGTGACTTCACTTGAAGAGATGCTGCTGAAACACCGGAAGAATGGAAGAAGGATGTTTGGGTTTGTCAGTGGCTAGAGAAGTTTCATAAACTCGTTATTTGAAATTGTGCTGGATAACAGCTCCAAATATATCTGGCTGGCCATTTGTCCTCCCATCTGTGATTTATTCCAGTTCCTCACTCACTGGTGGAGGACTGGGGCAATGGTGCTCAAACTGCAGGCTATGAATACAGAAGATTTTTTTAAATTACCCAAATCAGTGTTGTTTTCCACATTGAATCAATACAGTACATTATTATTCTGTCCTTTTTGTGAAACTCGGTCATTCTAGAACTCCTTGGTAAGTCTGTACAGCTCGTCTAGCTCCTTCCCCGCACTAGGGTCTGGAAACAGCTGCTCTATACCCTCCCCAGTGTTTCTCCAAGACTGTCTACTTCAAAAGGATTATCTTCATGCTGCTGTTCCAATGCCTGGAAACTCACATTTGGTAAGTTGGTAAAATGCTGACTGAACACACTTAAACCAAGAAAGCAACTGTGTGCCATAAAGGGCATTAAGCAGCATTACAGCGCTGGGGAGAGAATGTGCATTCAATGAAAGAGATGTTCCTCTAAAAAAATGGCAAACATTCTAAAAACAAATATTTGTGACATAGCATCAATCTTGTTAAAATCATGGGTTCTTTCTTGTTTGTAAATGTTTTACAAAAAAGCATTCCTTAATTTTCCTTTTTGTGGTTAACAATAAAAGCACATGAGTCAGTTTCCAGACTTTCCTAATGGAGGTTTAAAAGAGAGGAAGTGCAGAAACATTTGGGTTTTTGAAAATGCAGACTTGACTGGCATTTGTGCTGCAAATAGTTCATTGGGTCAGCACTTGACCAGGACTTTTGAGGACTCCTAACAGCCCCTAGGTAGACAAATTCTCTACTCATTTCAGTGGAATATAAGTATGTAATTTGAAATAAATGATTGTGATATTCACTAAATTAGGCTCAAAATGGCATTACAGCCTGAGTCATGTTGATTGAATGTTGTTATAAAATACTACAGTTCTAAAGAATGACCATAAAGCATGATTCCATTCACAGGTTTTCTTGGAAGCCCTAGATTGTGTATTACAGAGCCACTTGCTTTCATTCTGGAGAAAAACAACACAGGTCCTCAATTGGGTTTGAGTTTCTATTTGGATAAATTCTTTTAAAAAAATTAGCTAATTTTGTACTGTGAGCTCTTGAGAATAGGCACTATTTTTTTTTCTTTATATCCCTAGCACTTAGCACAGTGTCTGGCATGTAAGAGGTGTTTAATAAATATTTAATGATTGGCTTAGGGATTGCTGATCATATCAAAAAGGTAGCAGCATTGTGTAGTAGATAGACTTGGAAAGCAAGAAGATCTGCATTTTAATTCTTCCTAAGATGCCTCTTAGGCATGTGGTTCTCAGTAGGTCACTTGACTTCACTAAGACTCAGTTTGCTTACCTGTAAAAATGGGATTAATAATAATTTCCTTACACAGTTGGTCTTACATCCAGATGTAGTAATGTATCTCAAATGTTTTATAAAGTTAAAAACAATACATAAATGGGAGCTAGCATTATTAGCAATACCTGAGCTGTGAAAGTAGTAGAGAACTGGCTTTATTAAATGCTGCTGCTGCTATAGAAAGGGATGAACAAATTAAAGAATCATTCTTTTTTAACTTTTGCTTTGATGGGAAAAGGGAGTTGACTCTTAAAAAAAAAAAAAGATTTCTCGAACTTCTTTTTTAGCTAAACTGAAAAATTATTTACTTTTCCAGGTTTTTAACTGTTAATTTAAGTGGAATAAGTCAGTATAGCAAAGATGAGAAATTAAAATGAGGGGTTTATGGCCATGTGACATGTTGAGTTCAAGCGTATTTTAAGTTGTTTTACATTAAAATGCAGGTCCAAACGTGTTATCCTAATGGTTAACCATGTTGCCTTATTTGGATTCTTGCCCATTTTGTCAAAGAGGTGGAATTCACATAAGAAAGTGAGCGTTCATAAATTGTGTCCAAATGGGACCAAATGTGCACCCTGAATACGATTAAAAGGGCCTTTTGTGATGATGCTTAGAAGCAGAAAAAAGATTTAATACTGCATGCCTCTGTGTTTTATTGGGTGAAATTCTGTAAGGTGAGTTTCATAAAGCAAATTTCCAGTCTGTTTTTTCAGCTGGTGTACCTATCACATTCAACATTTCTCCTTCCACTAGAGCTTATTGTAACTTCTCTGTTTGAGTCAAAATACTAAGATGATGGACTGTGTGTGCTGATTCAAGCTTACCTGAGGATTCAGAATGAAACCTTCGGATGGGATTAACTTCTTGCAACCAGTGTTTGTTCATTTGAAAAGCTTTTTGTTAGCCAGTCTTCTTTCCATCAATAGCATCTCTACTTCTGATTAAGTCTATGCATGCTTTAACCATAGGATTTGAGTTCAAAATATAAATCCTACACATATAAGATAGGAGAAATGTGGATGGCTAATGGCTACTCTGTGTGGTAGCACAAAACACCTTTCCGATTTTCTAGGCTTCCCCTTCTGGCAACAAACTATTATTCTTCTAGATATGTGTCCTCCTCTAGCCTGACAAGCCTCTCCTTTCACTTTTTCTGAAACTCTCTACACGTGAAAACTCTTTCGACCCAATCCTTGAATTTTAACTAAGCCTTGCAAACTACTAATGCCTTTTATTGTCTGGTCTGCGAAATGAGGACATGACTGTGGCAGGTCCTTTCTGGTTTCACTAATGACTAAGGATGTGTACTTTTTCAGACTAACTTATTGTATAGACTGTCTTAATATATTGAGTTACCATGATATGTGAAGGTCAGAGAAACCAGGGATTTCTATACCAAACCAGGAGGAGTGATAAGAACTTGGTATAATTTTGATACGTCTTCTTTCGGATTAGAGACCCTCTTCTTTCTCCTGACCTATCTCCCTAACAGATATCTCCTTACTCAGTATTGATTGCTTCCACCATCCTTTTACTAAATCTTTGATTGCTCTTCCCTACTAGTCCTGTCCCTTTTTCCCATGTCTTTGATTGTTCCTGCCCAACTTCTGGGTTTCATTTAGGTCCTAAAGCTTTCCCTTCATGTGAGTTAAAATGTGCCAGTAACAATTATCTATTGTTTTTAACATTACTAGACAATTATTAACCCTATTGTGAAAACCTCCAAATATCAAAGTAGGTATAACAGAGTCAGTTACTATTGTTATAAATAAAAGGGTCTAATGGAGATTATGAATATAACACTATAAACAAGCACCTGAGTTTATTTGTTTATTTTCCCTTGTTTTCTTTCTTCTTTTTCATGAGATTTATAAACTCAGCATGACTTGACAGTCAAAAGGTAAATACACCAATGGAACTACAGTATCCAGATTAAAGAGAGGTAATGTTTCTATTTTATTTTTCTTGGGATAGACAAAACCTGGGATTTTGTATTCCATCCTGGCTGCCACATTTTAGAAGGGACATCAGCAAAATGGATCATATTCAGCATGATGATAGAACTTAAACCCCTCTTAGGAACAGTTGAAATAACTATGATCCAAGAGAGAAGTGCTAGAAGGAATATGATTATCTTCAAATATTTGAAGGAGTGTCAATTGAGAGAAAGAAGGTAGGAAGAAAGCAGGCAAGAGAGGGAGGACAGGTTTTTAGGGGCTTTCTATGAATCTGTGTCACAAAATGCAAAAATTGAACCATTCTTCCCTCAAGGAACTCATATTCTACTTGGGAACACAACAGAAATTGATGTGCTTTGGTCCAGGGAGTCCCAGAAAAAAAGTTAAATACATTTAAAAGTTCTCAAATTAATCATTGTTTAATGGGTCACCAGTAACATTGAAGACTCTGATAGGTAGGGTAGAATCATAAATGAACTAGCTGGAAATTTCTACTGTCCAAGAATTCATGTTAATTTTGACGTCTAAAAACAGATGTAACCACTTTGGACAATAGATGGGGCTGCGCTAACTTGATATAAACTTTTAAAGGGGCGCCATCACTCCCTCTTGCTAAATGAACTAACGCGAGAACAGCCCTCTAAGAGGGCGGGGCAAATGATGGACAGAAGGTGAATGCAACCATCCAGTTTACATTAGTTGCCTCTTGGGGCTTGCCTTGGCTGGTTACATTCGCTGTCCATCAAAAATTCCGTCTCCCGCCACTCTCCCCCTTGAGTGCTGATCTCTCACGAGTTTT
Organism: Gracilinanus agilis; assembly: GCF_016433145.1. NCBI lineage: Eukaryota > Metazoa > Chordata > Mammalia > Didelphimorphia > Didelphidae > Gracilinanus > Gracilinanus agilis. Next base: position 139,695,038 of record NC_058134.1, on the reverse strand, counting down.
GCTTGTCCCTTATCCTGGTTATTTCCTGCTGAGGTCCTCTTCTGGTTCGGTTCCTTGGTCTAAAGGTAAATGTATGTTTCCCTTGAAGCTCTGTCTGCTTACCAGCTCTGCCCAATCTTACCACGGTGGAAAGCCTTTCAGTCTGCTCTACCTTCAATGGCATCCTGTAGTCCAAGGACCTGCCCATGAACAGCTCATAGGGAAGGGAAGGGTTGGGCTTTGCTAGCAAAAGCTTGGGTACGCGGCAGAGCGTGCTGAATGTGCTTCCGCAATGCCATCTGCAAGAGTGGAAGAAATATAGCCCCACTGAGAAAACCTCAGGCCTTTGGAACAAGGGAGTGGAAACAGCCACAGCCAGGTCTAATGGGGGCATTTAGAGGAAACGTAGCCTTGAAGCCCAACGATTCACTCGCATTAAAGGATGTTTCCCAGTCCTCCTTGCTCTCTGAAGTAGGACGGACTAGCCCAGGATCAGGATCCTAAATCTGAGGGGGAGGAGTCATAAGAACTGGTCACATCTATAGGGCTGGTGTAACCCCCCCAAATTCTTCCCAAGAACACTGAGCTGCCCTCAGATTTTGAAGGTGATTGTCCCTGGCTAAGGAGAGAGAAACCTTTCTCCTTTTATATACACCTTTTGGTGAGGCAGAACTGGCTTGACACCTGTCTTGAAGACTTGGAGCCGCTTCCACTTTCTAACTTTAAGCAGCTTAGCACAAAGTTTCAGCTGTGGAAACATCTAAATGAAAGCACGGGTGCCCTTTTTGAGAGTTCCCTTACTGATCATCTTCTTGAAGCTACCTTTGCTGGCCTGGTAACTTGCTGAGCTTTTGGATTTGACCTAAACCTAATCAGATCCTTCCATATAAAACACAACAGTTTGACCCAATGACAAAAAAAAAAAAAAAAAAAAAAAAAAAAAAAAAAAAAAAAAAAAAAAACTTTACCTGAATGACCATGTATCTAGTTCCTACCAAACAGTGTAATCCAAACACATTATTTTGGCCCTAGTATTGTTTATGACAGGGTGTTAAATCTATACCACCTTATTATTTTTATACTTTGGTCAGCAGGAAATTAAGTTGATCTTGGAATCATGAAGACCTGAATTCAAATTTTACTCCAGACACTAGTTACTTAGGCAACCAGGCAGATCATTTAACCTCTTCAAGCCTCAGTTTCCTTGTCCAAAAAATCAGGATAATAATAGCAATTATTTAACTGGGGTTTTGTGAGACTTGAGGTAACCTAAATAAAGGGCTTTACAACCCTTAAAGTGATATGTAAATACAAGCTATTATTTGAAAACAAGCATTTATTCATGGCCTCTATGTGCTCAGCCAGCTGCTAATCTCTAAGGATACCAAGAAAAGTATAAATGACAATTCCTGCCTTGAAAGAGTTTACCAGCTAAAAGGGAAGAAAATGCATAAAAAGTTAAGAGTCTCAGGATGTACTGGGGATGCCTAAAGACCCTTGATTTATGTAAGATGCACATTCACAATAAAGTCAGTTTGACTCAGAAAAATACTCCCATCTTTTTCCTTTTAAATAAATAACTTGTTCAAGGTCACAGGTAAATAAGTAATAATAACATTTATGTAGTGCTTTAAGTTTTTCAAAGTATTTTACAAACATTATCTGAGGGAAGTTAAATGACTTGCACAGTCACGTAGCTAGTAAGTATCTGAGGGAGAATTTGATCTCAGATCTTCCTGACTCTAGATTCAAGACTTGAACCTGATTGTGGAAAGCTGCAAGGCTCTCTATCATGCACTTTCTTCACTTTCTACATGATGCTCTTGATGATCTCATCAGTAGCCTACCCCCATCTCCTGCCCCCACTGAGTTATCTATATAAAGAAAACTCCTCACTCTATATATTCAGCTGTGACCTTTTCCCCTGCTTATACCATACAACTAATAAAATACCTCACATTCTTATATCACGTTGTTTTATAAGTTACATTCCTCACAACTATTCTTTGAGAGAGGAAGTAAAATTATCATAATTCCCATTTTGCAGATAAGGAAATTGAGGTCCAGAAATGTCAAGTAATTTGTCCATAGTTGCATGGCGAGTAAGTGGTATAACTAAAACTGAAAATTCATGTCTCCTGATACCAGTTCTAGTGCTATTTCAATTCTATACAATGATCCCGGTGCAAATATTTTTTTGGATTACCATTGTGAAAACAGATACTCACAAGATAATAGATTTAGAGTTTCAAAGAGGCCTCGAAGTTAATTAATCAAGTCTTCATTTTACAGATCAGGAAACTAAAGCTTTGACAGATTAAATAACTTGCCCTATTGCGCACAGATAATATTAGCAAAGAACTAGAAAGTAGGTATCTATCAGTTGAGGAATTATTAAACAAATTGTGGTATGTTGGATGTAATGGAATATCACTATATTCTAGGAAGCAGTGTGTATGATGAATACAGAGAAAGACTTACATGATCTGATGGAGAACAAAATAAGCAGAGCCATGAAAACAACATATATAGTGGTAGTGACAGCCAGAATTTGAACTCAAGCCTTAGATTAAATATCTGACATTCTTTTGACTATACTGCATTGCCTTTAAGAAGATGATGCTGACAGACAACATAGAGGCTCTTTAACCTTGTTTGTGTCATGGACCTGTTTTCCAGTCCAGTGAAGCCTGTGGGTGCTGTCTTAGGATAATGTTTTTAAATGCATTTAAAATTTTCGGATTACAATAAGTTTTTTTTTAAGTTCATGGACCATAGGTTAAGAAAACAAAATTATTCTCTTTCTTTTCTTTTTTTTTTTTTGTCCTTTAGACATAACCCAATACTTACTAAGGACTGCCAATTAACTCCACACTAAAGGTGAATTTTGGAAAACTTTTTGATTCTGGCAGAGGACTTTCTGAATCTTCAAGAGCTAGAAAAAATTAAGGAAGGAAGGAAGTCCTCATCTACTATGTGCCAGGCACTGTGCTAAGGGCTTTACAAATATTACAAATAAAAAATAATTTTATCTTCACAACAGTGCTGAAAGATAGATGCTGTGAGTTATCTTCCTTTTACAATTGAGAAAACTAAGTGACTTGCTCAGGATTATACAATTTGTAAGCATGTGAAGCAGAATTGAAAGCAGGTCTTTCTAACTCCAGGATTAACAGCTGTACTACCTCACTGCCCAACATTTATTGGATAGCACTAAAAGGATGCTTCACACTACTCTTTACATTGAACTTATTTCAGGTTTGTTTTTCTGTCTCAGGCTTAGGTCGGCATGTGGTTTATGTTTAGCTGGGCCACAAATACTGGATATTTTCAAAATGGTGACTGTAGTGTCTTGATGCAATGCCCAGGCCATTGTAAGCTTTTAATAAGTGCTTCTTTTTTGTTTGATTATTCTGTATTCAGCAACAACAGCTTTCCTTAGTTTTCTCTCTGCATTATGTTTCTGATGCTCTTTCACATGGATATGCAGAATATAGCCCATGTTTTCATAAATTACGGTTTATGAGGCTAAAGGAAAAAGTTATAGGCTCCAACTCTGGGGAACTGAATACTGTTTTTGGCTGGTTACAGACAGTGTGAGGTGGTGGCAAATGGGAATATTGATTGATACCTGGTCACTGTGGCTGTGCATCTGCTGCCAAGTCAAGCATTGCAGAGCGTACAAATATTTTTCAGAAATACTAAATGGGTGTGTCCTAACTGCCCCAACATGTAGCCAAAGCCATTGTTTTGGAAAACATGTATGTTGTTCTTCCTGCACAAACATTTTACAGATGTTTCCATGTGAAAATATTTTTTAAATGTGGCTGTCTTTGATTACCTGAAGTTAATGGGTGTTTCACTATGAAAACTTAAGCAACTGTTTCTGTTTCAATTCATTTACTAAGGAAATGAACATTTACTGTTGACATTTATTCTGGGGCAGCTGGAAGTGCAACAGTTTGAAATTGATGTTTACAAACCTGATTATTCTGCCATTATAGACATAGTTTCTATTAGCTTCACTTGCTTTGATATTGTAGCTGATACAGATTAGAAAAGTAGTAAAATCTTGGTATTGTAGGCCAAGGGGAACTTTCAACAATATTCATTTTATGTTTTATATTATGGGGCGACTAGGTGGCATGGTGGATAGAGTGCTGGACCAGGCATAAGGAAACTCATTTTCCTAAGTTCAAATGTGGTGTCAAATTCTTACTAGCAGTGTGACCTTGGGCGAGTCACAAAACTCTGCCTCGTTTCCCTTGTTTGTAAAATGAGCAGGAGAAGGAAATGGCAAATTACTTTGGTATCCAAAAACCAAAAACCAAAGAGTGAAGAGGACTCATAGAACTGAAAAAAAACGAATTATTTTATATTATATGCATTTTGTATGTTTTATGTATATTATAGTTCATATATTTTACATTTTATATTATCTCCCTCATTTTATAGTTGAAGGTAACTGAGGCCAGAGACCTAGTGAATGTCATTTCTTTGTTTCATCATATCTTTGTATCCCTGGTGCTTAACACAGTATCCAATATATATTCGGTACTTAATCAATGCTTGCTTGCTGAATGAACGGATCATAACTTACACACAGAGGAGCTCTTGTCTATCACCTAACTGGACAGCAGGATCAAAGCTACATCCTAATGTTTCCTAAATAGATCAGAGAATAATGAACAGTTTCACGAAGCTGGATATCCCCATAGCCTCAGACAAATAGCTTAACAACCGTGAAACCATCAGGCATGTGCTGGGTGTAGTTCTTCGAGAATGAAACAACACTTTCCTTACCTATCTGGATTCAAGGAAATGAGCATTGCCTTACTTGTGACCATAGCTGGGAAAAGACACGCAACCATGTTGATTGAGTTCACTATAAATTCAAACTCCCTAATCCCAGCTGCACCCTGACTGAGCCATGGCTGTTCTTTTGCTTTTTCCTGGTTGGCCATTCTATCTCCTAAGTGACTTTTCTAAACCTCTTTTTTTTCCCATCACTTCCATCCATTTCTCCCTCAAAAAATATTCTTGGTCCAAACTTAAAAAAAAATTTGATGGTTTTTGATAATGTTTCCTCTTCTCCTCTACTCCACAATTCAAAAGCTTTGTACATTTTTGCCCATATACCTACTGTTCATTCTGGCCTCTGAGGCTGTGAAAATTGAAAGAATGGCTTCCTAAAGTCAAAGCTTAACAGAAAGAACACACAATGAGCAACTGACACCTACATGATAATATGTACTTGTGGCTTGATAAAATGGTCAAAAAATTCTAGTTGTCTGAACAAAAATTCATATAGTAGCTACTGTAGTAGGCAATAAGGTGCCTGGGTAGGCAGCTAGCTATGTTATGAAATTAGAAAAGGGAGAGAACATCTTAAATTGGAGGGCTTCATAGAGAAAATGAGAGGTATTTATTTGTCTTATTCTTTACTTTTCTCCCAGTCTAATCCACATTCTGCTTTCTCATTATTACTAGTGATTTCGTGTTTTGTTATGTTGCTTGTGTAAAACAACAACGTCCCTCTTACTATTGACAGAATTGCCTGTTATCATTACTATATGAAAATAGTAGTATTTTTCTTATAAAAATTTAGTAATATGATTCCAGAAGATTATTCCTCAGATGCTCCCTAAGAGCATATAACTCCTTATTAATTAAAAATTTTAATTGTCTTGAGAAAGACAAGTCTAAAGTTAGCAATCTAAGGCAAAAGAAACAATATTCCCAAGTATTTACTGGTGGGTGTATATGTGTAGCATCATTATCTATCCATATTTCAAACTGCAAATGGAATTCTTCAATCATGAGGAAAAGAGGTATTAGGAACTCTCTGGGGCTACTTAGTAATACTTATCAGTAGGAGAGCTATGATGAAAAATGACAGACCTCAAGTGTCTAAGCTATTATTCAGCATCTTTTTTTAAACTAATCAATGACATAAATATCTCATCAAATCTAAAATGATTGATACTGATTGATATAAAGTCAGAAATCGTGATGCTGACTATTACTAACATACCACAGCACCTAGTACATAACAGGAGCCCCCTATTTTCTAAATTAATGAATAAATGATGCTAATTCTAGTGGCAAGATTAAGTCATATAAAATTAGTTTTGGTTAAATTTCTCTATAAGGCAATTCAAGCATTGTGAAAATTAAATTTGTTATTAAAAATCAAAATGTCTTCTGAAATTGATTTGAATAATATAAATAGTTGGGCTATTTGTATAGACAAAGCCTTTGTTTAAGCAAGGCAAAATGAATAAGGTATCCACATAACAGAACCAGCTACAAACTATTGAGTTTAAAGAAAGTAGGGTTTGTGTTTGTGTGTACGTGTGTGTGTGGTTAGATTATTGGAATTTGCTTCATAATTGATCAAATTAAACGGTAATTGCTTAGTCTTCTTGCCACTTGGCCTGTGTAGACACAATTGTTATGTCTGTCAAACCAGAAAGCTATTAAAGATAAATAGTTAGAAGGGGACTACTGAGTGAATCCAAATCAATTTATTATCTTCACAATAGACTTGACAAAACATATCCTCTTTCATAGTGACCTTCATGCAGGACATTTTATAAATAAGAACAACAACAGGAGCACTTTCACAACAAAGATGAGAAAGGCAAATAGATGCCAAGCTAAGGAAATATCAAAAGAAGCCAGCATTCTGAGGTTGCTTAAATATTTTCAGAGTAATTTACAATATACCTACTAATTACTTCTTAATAAAAATGACACATCTACTCCAATGGGAAAAAAAAAACCTAATGTGAATGGCATGTTTACCTATGTGAATGTAAAATTGATCTATCATATAAATTTGTAGATAACATAATGGACTGGTGATCTCCTGGATGTAAGTATTCTCTCAATTGATTGAGATTCAAATTCCCATAAATCTACTCCAGGGGTTCCAACCACAAGGCTTTCCTTTACCCATCTAATATTGTATGGACATCAGTAGATTAACACACTATTTACTAGACATGAGGTCATTTCTTTCTGATCCTCTGTTTCTTCAGTGACACCCTTAATACCACTTCTTTTACCTAATTCCTTGTAATTGTAATGTGTTGGAATATGCACATGTCCATCATATATGACATTTTATTGCTCCAGGAAATTCTCACCATCATTTCTTCAACAATGAATTATGCCATCCATCATTGAAAGAATATCCATCAAATGGAAGAATTTTTTTTGTTCTTTTTTTTTTTAAATTTTAAACCCTTAACTTCTGTGTTTTGACCCATAGGTGGAAGATTGGTAAGGGTAGGCAATGGGGGTCAAGTGACTTGCCCAGAGTCACACAGCTGGGAAGTGTCTCAGGCAGGATTTGAACCTAGGACCTCCTGTCTCTAGGCCTGGCTCTCAATCCACTGAGCTACCCAGCTGCCCCCTTTTTTGTTCTTTTTTAAAAGATATACCTTTGTTTCACAGAGAAGCTTAAGTTCATTGAAAGAACTGTAGTGTGTCCCAAATTCAGACCAACTTCTTAATTCAACTCTAGGCTCAGCTCATGATTACTTTGTGAAGTCTGCCCAATAGGTGGATTGATGGATGAAATCTATGATTATCCTTCTAATTTCATGCTATATATATATATGTATGTATATATATATATATGTATATATATATATATATATATAAGCATGGTTCCAACTTAGAAGACTGCATTATTTGGGTTCTTAATGCAGTCAGCATTATATGATTCTCAGATAGAGGGAATATGTACTCCATTTGGACTTTGAGTTAGACCTCCTATACAAAAGTATTTTATACCTTTGACTAGCATGCCTCTCCCTGCTTTATGTTTAATTTGCATTTGTAACCACAGGGCCACCAAACAAAGTATATATCCTGTTCAGTCTTTTAAGAATTATTGTATAATTTTGGTGTACCCATAGGAAACATTTTGCTGTAGGAGAGCCTTTTAGGAGATTTTCCACTTTAAGTCAAATTCTTTTTCAGTCAGCAAACAGTAAAGAATGGGATCTTGAGTCCTTTATACCTTTTAGTCAATTGTGTGATTATAAAGATGTATTATTTTTGTGAAATATAATTTACTCAAATCTTCCTCATGCCTTTATCAAAAATATCCTTCCAGGGGCAGCTGGGTAGCTCAGTGGATTGAGAGTCAGGCCTAGAGATGAGAGGTCCTAGGTTCAAATCTGGCCTCAGACACTTCCCAGCTATGTGACCCTGGGCAAGTCACTTGACCCCCATTGCCCACCCTTACCACTCTTCCACCTATGAACCAATACACAGAAGTTAAGGGTTTAAAAAAATATCCTTCCTATATGTGAAGATTATTCTTATGAAGATTTTGTATAAAAGGGAAACCAGACCCATGTTTGAGTAGTAACTGATAAGTGTGTTGTTATTATTTTTTTGTAATAAAGTTTGAGATATTTTTCCCATTATTTTTATATCTTCTTTAATTTAAGACGCATAATAATTGATTCCCCGATGGCTTCAGAACTTCAGCACTTCAGTACAGTCATTTTTCCCAAGTCTGAATGGACTGGTCCACTTTTCTCCCCCTCATCCTTGTTTTTTTCCAATATAATTTCTGCTTCCTCACATAGTACATCTCAGACTGTAAAGAGTACGAATGTTGTAACTCCCTCATCCTGGATAAAGAGAAGAATTTGTTTTTAACATTTTAACAGAATTAGTTTTTTTTTTAAACAGATCTGTACAGATTATATTTATATATATAGTCTTCATCCTGCTAGTTGCTTAAAGCCACTCTACTAAGCAGGAAAGACTTTTCTCTTCCACATGTTTTTTGTGTTCATCTCCCTTTCCTTCTTGTACTTAATCCCCACTTGCCAGTGACCATTCCTCAGGGGTACAATTCCTAGTATAAGATTGAAAACTAAACTCCAATACCTGGCGTCTTGTCATACCTCTTGTGTGACTCTGGGCAAATCCTCTCAGCATTTTAGATAGCTGTCTAAGAATATAAGCTGTAGAGAATATGAACTCCTTTTGGTAGAGGTTCCTTCTTTGTCTAGGAATTTGCATGCCAGTGAAAACACTGATCTGGTTCCTATCCCCATATTCACCTCTAAGATATTTCACTTATCAAAAAAAGTTTGAGAAAACTTCATTAGTAATGTAACTGACTATTTCATCGCCATTCTGAGTGAACTCCATATTCACTTGAATGGAGGAAGTAACAGTTAAGGCATTTGACCTGAGTGATTAGAGAGTGCAGGCACCCTGTGTAATATAAATGAGAAACAGGGAGCCCTCGAACCCACTGCTGCCCGACATCAGTCAAGCAACAAATATTTATTGAGCTGCTATGTGACTAGGCACGTGACTTGAGGGTTAATAGAAATTAATTTGAAATGAATGTGGACAAGTCATAAATTCAGCATTAATTGGGAAACCTGGCATGTAAAACATTATTCTTAGTTCTGTGGGGGTGTGAAATGAAATAGATTCTACACAGTTTATTGAAGGATATGCACCCCCATCTTTCTGGAGGATTCAGAACAAAACTTTCAACAAATTCACATTTTAAAAATGTTTACAAAGCAATATCCAAATGATTAACAGCAGTGTAAGGAAGTAAAGGAGAAATTCAAAGTAGGGAATGGTCATTCCTGGAATAGAAAAGAGGAGAAGCTGCTCTTTAATGTGACTAATTAATAAGCAGCACAGATTTTTGTTTCTCTCTTTGAGGCACCACCTTAGTTTAGTTTTGATGTTGTGATGAAACGAGACTTACAGATCACTGAGAAGAATACAGACGAAGTTCTCTGAGCTTTAGCTTGGAGAAGTCACCTGCCAGATTGCCATAGAGCAGTGATGGCAAACCTATGACATGTGTGCCAGCACTGACACATGGTAGCCATTTTTGATGACAAGCGGCCCCATGCAGCTGCATACAGAAAAGTATGGGGTTGCATGACAAGGATGAAACATTTGCTGTAGTGTAGTGTAGACTCTGTGCACTATAGATGATAATTCTACCTATATTAATTTACATATTTTGGTTTATTAAATACAGTTATATATTATAATTATACATTTTTATTATTTAAACTATAAATATCATGAAATTATGGTTTTTTCTCAGTGACACACCACCCAAGTGATGCTTGGTTTTTTGGCGAAGTTTGACACACTAAGCTCAAAAGGTTGCCCATCATAGCTGTAGAGCTTTGCTTTGTTAGTTGGGCTCCCCTTGCTTCCTCATGGAAATGAGTGTGGGTAGCCTGGCAACTATGGTAATGAGTTTGGGAAACTCTACATGGGCAGGCCTTTATGTGTCTTCAGGTGACCTGGAAACTACACGGGGACCAATGAGGTGCCTGGAACATCTTTGTCACTTTTTAGGGAAAACTATTAGACTCAGGGGAGGGGGTGGGCAGGGTTGGAAGAGAGGGAAACAGGAGCTGAACCTATGTTGAAGGTTGGGAATGGAAAAAGGAGATATTAGACTAACTCATGCAGTTTGGTAGATTTAGTCAGATCACATTTACTCTCTTCAATACAATTTTCATGGCATTTAGTGATTATTAATATAAAAGGAACAAACAAAAAACTCTGACACTTTACATGAATGAGTGAATGAATGAATGAATGAGTAGTTGTTAGATTTGCTTAAGTTCTTTTTTTAAAAAAAAAAGAAGAAGCAGTTTTATAGGTCCCTCAAGAAGATGAGGTATTCTTGTAAGCACAGGGAAATCTGGATTCAGAAGAAAAAATAGACTGACATTTTTCAAGTTAAGACTTCATCACAGAAAATGAAGTGGAGTTATCAAAGTTATCCATCTAATGGTATCAATGCAGACAGCTAATATAGACAATTAATGGCTAAGGAGAAATAACATTTTTGATTAAAAAATTGTCTGAAGACTTGTAGTATTTTATTCAAATGTATTAAAAATTATATTCTAGTAGAATTTAGATTTATAATCCTAAATTTTTTATAGAGCATTGACTGTATCATAGATACCTTGAACCTTGATGCCAGACAGGAGTAGAGAGGCCTCTCACCTTTGAAAAGGGAAAACTATGGAGTTATACAATGGGGATATAGTGTGAGCATCAGTTTTACTCCTTGCTTGTTTCTAATGAAGAAGTAGGAATAGAAAAGTCAAGCTGAGCTTTGGAACAGAAAAAAAAGTCTGTGCATTTACTTTAGTAGCTAAGAAAGAGAAAGGTTGAGCCAGAAGAAATCAATTTAGAGATAAGACAGTCTGCTTCAATGAAGGTCTTTAATTCTAAGTGTTACCTGAAGGAAGCCACAAGCAACTCCAGGGATTTTAATGCCAAACAGGTAAATGAGAGAAGAAAAACTAGAAGGAATTGGAAGGGCATTCCTTTATTTAAGTGAAGAGATAGCTAAGAAAGTTAAAAATTAAGTAGTGATTGAGAGCATATATTGTGTGATAGAGAATAAAATGGGTAGTTAGTACAGCTGGGTTTTTGTTCTAATCCATTCCACTACGTGGGCCTCAGTTTCTTTATCTATAAAATCCAAGATTTTCCAGCACTAAAATTCTGAATATAGTGACTAAGGAACAGAACTATACAGAGATATTTTTAAAAAATATTCTAAATAGTTATCCTATTTGAATATATTGGATTTTATTTATTTTTTGTTTTAATTTTTAAAAGATTAAAACATTATTCATAATGTGTTAGCTGACTCATTTAACTGTTTCTATTAAAACATAGCTATTTGATCATAATCAAAGTACCATTGTATACCTGGTGACCTCTTAACCAAATTATACCAAACTACTTGAAATGAAACAGTGTCAGGAATACAGGCCAAATACATATGTATTAAGTAAAAAACAAATATCCAGATTAGTTATCTTTAAGAGATATCCTCCCTTGAAGTCAGACTACTATTACTTAACAAAATGGGATAATTCCTTATATGCCAGTCAACCAGGCTCTTGGGTACAGATTCTATTCCATGTAATACTACCTAGATGGTTAGGATTAAAGCATGAACTTATAGTACAATAACTAAGAATTATAATTATTTCATATTCTAGAACAAGGCAGCCTGGTTTATAACCATTGAAAAATACCAAAAATCATTCCTTACACCTGATGCAAGCAAAATTATTTTTCTAAAAATAATTTCAAATTATTAGTGGATTAGATAATTATGATCCTTTTCTCATAATCATTCTAATAGTTAGAGAGTTTGAATTTACTTTCCATTGATGTTCATGACAAGTGAAAAAGATGAAGATAGTAAGAAATGAAAGAGAAAACAGAAGTTGCATACCGATACAAATACAAAACCTGTTATTCTCCTGAATATATGTATGATGCAAAAACTCCACAAGGGGCAAGTATATGTATGTTTACTTAGACATACATCTAAAATATACTATTTCAGAATATTTAGTATATAAAATTTACTAACTTTCTCTAAAGATAAGTCTTTAATACTATCTTTAAAAAAATTCCCCTTTTCCCATTTTTCTTGTTTTTTTGGTTCACATTTTTTCTTCATATATTTTGTGTGTTCTTCTCAAGCTTTTAAGAAGACATCCTTTAAATTCTATTCCATTTATTTTTCTTTTCTCCATCCCCTCCCCTTACTTAGATGCTTTATTGTCTTTAAACTAGCCTTTTATTTACTAATTTGAACATTCAATCAAATCAGACCCTTCATCACCCCCATTTAGGATTTTCTTGGCAAAAATACTGGACTGGTTTGCTATTTTCTTCCCCAGATCATTTTTATATTTAGATGAGGCAAATAACATTAAGTGAATTGCTCAGAGTCAAATAGTAAATGTTGGAGGCCAGATATTAAATTAGGAAGATGAATCTTCCTGATTCTAGGCCTGGCACTCTACCCTCTCTACCACCTACCTGCCCCTTATTCACTAATAAATATACTTGTTTTTTATTTGTGTCATAAAAGGAGTTTGGTAGAACTCCATCTTTGCTTATTGTGTCAGATAGTTTCTATAGTATTTGAATTAGTTGTTCTTTGAAGGTTTGATAGAATTCACCTGTGAATCCATCTGGTGCAGGGGATTTTTTCTTAGGGAGTTCTTTGATGGCTTGTTCAATTTCTTTCTCTGAGATAGGATTATTTACGTATTCTATTTCTTCTGCTGTTAATCTAGGCAATTTATATTTTTGTAAATATTCATCCATCTCCCCTAGGTTGCTATATTTATTGCCATATAGTTGGGCAAAATAGTTTTTAAATATTGACTTGATTTCCTCTTCATTAGAGGTGAGGTCTCCCTTTTTATCTTCAATACTGATAATTTGGTTTTCTTCTTTCCTTTTTTAAAATTAGATTGACCAGGACTTTGTCAATTTTATTTGTTTTTCCAAAGTACCAGCTTCTAGTCTTATGTATTAATTCAATAGTTCTTTTACTTTCAATTTTATTGATTTCTCCTTTAATTTTTATAATCTCCAATTTGGTTTTTGACTGGGGATTTTTAATTTGTTCCCTTTCTAGTTTTTTAATTTGCATGCCAAGTTCATTGAACTTTGCCCTCTCTAATTTGTTAATATATGCACTCAAGGATATAAATTTCACCCTGAAAACTGCTTTAGCTGCATTCCACAGAATTTGGTAGAATGTCTCATCATTGTCATTCTCTTCAATGATTCATTGTTTCTAGAATTTCTTCTTTAACTGATTTTGGAGAATCATATTATTTAATATCCAATTAGTTTTTGATTTGCCTGTCCATGTGTCCTTACTAATTATTATTTTTATTGCATTATGATCTGGAAAGGTTACATTTATTATTTCTGCTCTTTTGCATTTGTTTGCAATGTTCCTATGCCCTATTATAAGGTCAATCTTTGTGAATGTATCTATTAACTCTAATTTTTCTAAGATTTCATTCACCTCTCTTATCTCGTTCATATTTATTTTTTGGTTTGATTTATCTAGACCTGAAAGAGGAATATTTAGATCTCCCACTAGTATAGTTTTACTATCTATTTCCTCCTTAAGCTCTGCCAGTTTCTCCTTTAGAAATCTGGATGCTATACCATTTCGTGCATACATGTTGAATACTGTTATTTCTTCATTATCTATACTGCTTTTTATCAGGATGTAATTATCTTCCATATCTCTTTTAATCAGATCTATTTATATTTTGGCTTTGTCAGAAATCATGATCCCCACTCCTGCCTTCTTTTTCTCACTGAAGCCCAATAGATTTTGCTCCAGCCATTGACCTTTATGCTGTGTATGTCCACCTGCCTCATATGTGTTTCTTGTAGAGAACATATAGTAGGATTTTGTTTTCTAATCCACTCTGCTAATTAATTCTGTTTTATGGGTCAGTTCATCCCATTCATATTCAGAGTTATAATTATCAGCTGTGTATTCCCCAACGTTTTGGTATCCTCTCCAAGTTCTACCTCTTGTTCTTACATTATTTCCTTTTAAACCAGTGGTTTGTTTTAAATCAGTTCCCCTTGTCCCCTTCCTTGGCTTACTTCCCTTTCCACCCCCTCCTTTATTATTCCCCTATTTTTATTTTTTAAGGCCTAATGAATTCCCTCCTCCTTCTTCTCCCCTCCCTTTTTTGACCTCCCCACACCCCTGCTCCCTTTGGTTTATCCATTCTGACTTTCTCCATAGGGTTAGATAGAATTCTATATCCCAATGAATATAGCTACTCTTCCCTCTCAGGATTAATTTTGCTGAGAGTAAGGTTTAAATATTACCTATTAATGCTCTCTTCTTCTCCTTCTTATAATAATATTCATAACCTCACCTTCCCATGCCCTCTGTATGTGGTATAGAATATCCTATTTTTCTTATTCATTCAAGTTTCTCTTGGTGCCATCTACTATTCCCCCCTCTTTTTTTCCGTATCATCTTAGATAATTTAGTACTCCAACCTCTCCCTATGAATAATTCTTCTAATTATTATAATAGTGAATACAGTTTTTTGAAAATTACACATAACATTTCTCCATATAGGAGTACAAATAATTTGATCTTATTGAAGCCCTTAAAGAAGCAAATTTAAAAATAAGGGTTTTCTTTCTTTACCCTCTCTTTCTTATTTACTTTTTCATGTTTCTCTTGGTTTCTGTGGTTGGATATCAAACTTTCCATTTAGTCCTGGTCTTTTCTGTGCAAATACTTGGAAATCTTCTATCTTGTTGAATGCCCATACTTTCCCCTGAAAATATATAGTCAGTTTTGATGAGTAGTTGATCCTTGGTTGAAGACCCAGTTCTCTTGCCTTTCTGAATATCATATTCCAAGCCTTGCAGGCTTTTAGTGTGGAGGCTGCCAGATCCTGTGGGATCCTGATTGGTGCTCCTTGATATCTGAATTGTCTCTTTCTGACTTCTTGTAAATTTTTTTTTCTTTTACTTGGAAGCTCTTGAATTTGGCAGTTATATTCCTGGGGGTTGTCTCTTGAGGGTGTAGTGTAGAGGGTAATCTATGGATCCTTTCAATGTCTATTTTGCCCTCTTGTTGAAGAACATCAGGGCAGTTTTCTTAGATAATTTCTTGTAGTATGGTGTCCAGATTTCTATTAATTTCTGATTTTTCAGGAAGACCAATGATTCTCAGATTGTCTCTTCTAGACCTGTTTTATTGATCTGTCATCCTCTCAGTGTGATATTTCATGTTTTCTCCTATTTTATCAGTCTTTTGACTTTGCTTTATTAGTTCTTGCTGTCTTACAAGATCATTGGCTTCTACTTTCCCAATTCTGATCTTTAGAAACTGGTTTTCTGCTATAATCTTTTGATTTTCCTTTTCACGTTGTTCTATCCTCTTTTCCAGCTGTTTAATTTTGGCCTCCAATTTCCTTATCAATTCTTTTGATTTTGGGGCATCTTTCTCCAATTGGGAGTTTCTATCTTTTAAACTGTTAATTTCCTTTTGAGCTATTTCCCACTTTTCTTGCCAAATCTCTTTCATCTTTCTCATGATTTCAGATTCAGAACTCTTCAAGATCTTGTGACCAATTTTCATTTTTTGGGGAAGGTTTGGATGTGATTACTTGTTTGTTTTCCTCTATTGTCTGGATTTTTTCTGTTTAAAAGTTATCGAGCATTAAAGCTTTCTTCTTGATCTTACTCTTGGGAAGTTCTTGAGCATGGCTTGCAATTATTATTATGCTGTTTTTCTTTCTCAGTCAGAAGTCTGGGTGAGGCAAGCAGGCTCTCTGTCTATTGAGCTGTAGAACAGTTTTTGCCTGAGTCACAGCACCATTCTGTCCCTCTCAGCTTTATCCTCGCATCCAAGGTCCATGCTCTTTAGATTCCTGGGGTCTCAAGTCTAGCTGTTCTCAGGGTCAAGCCTCCTGGTGGTCCCTTTGCTTGCTCCTCTGCTCAAGGCTCCATTAACAGTCTCAGAGCTCTACTTCCATAGTCAGGCAACCCTCTGCACTAGGTCCCCACCCAAGGTTCATGCCCAGGGTCTTAGCTCAAGGTCTGCGTTCAAAGTCCATGTTCTTTATCCTCTTGGGGTCTTAAGTCTTGCTGCTCTCAGGAGTCAGCCCTTGGTGGTCCCAAGTAGCTGCCAAGAACTTAATTAATCCCCCAAGGTTGCTCTAATTCTTGTGTGCTGGCTCTGGCACTATAGGTCGTGTGTGTGTGTGTGTGTGTGTGTGTGTGTGTGTGTGTGTGTGTGTGTTGGGGGGGTGTGTGTGTGTTGGGGGTGGTGGTGATTGATTGGCTCGCATTTTAGTGAAAAGCTCTTTCACCCCTTATGGCATGGAAATGCCCAAATCCCACTTACCTTCAATGCTGCACCCTATTGTGGGGTCCCTTCATGCTTCTGGATTTTGTTTTTGTGTCCTTTAAAGGAGTCATGTGTAGTTTGGTTATGAAAGATAAATTGCCCTACTTATACTCTGCAGTCATCTTAACCAGGAAGTCCCTTTGATTTTTATTTCTACTTTTCATCATGAAATATTATATAATCAGCACTTTCAAAAAAGAGTTTACTAGTAGGAAAGGGACTAGGCTTGTGATTTCATTGGTATAGAGAAATTCCAGATAAAGTAATTATTCCTAATAGAAGTCATCTCTCTCTCTCTCTCTCTCTCTCTCTCTCTCTCTCTCTCTCTCTCTCTCTCTCTCTCTCTTTCTCTTTCTCTTTCTCTCTCTCTTTCTCTCTCCCTAATATATATGTGTGTGTGTGTGTATATATATATATATATATATATATATATTCGCAAACTTTTAGTTTTAGACAATTGCTGGGGGCACCAAGAGTTTAAGGGACTTGAATAGAACCACATAACAAGTATGACTCAGAGGAGAAACTTTGAGGCCAGTCTCTTTCTATAAGGTCAAACTTTCTCTCACATGACAGTGCTTCCATTAAAAAAAAAGAGTAGTTTTGCCAATTTTGAAACAATCTCTTAGGACCTCAAGGAGAGAAGAAAAAAATGTGTTATTTGGAATCACAATAACCAACTGTTTATGTTTTAATCCTAAGCACCTGGGTAGTATTTCATAGGATATAGTCTATACCCAAGAGCATAACTGGCTAGCTTATAAATTGAGGATATTTACTCCCTAAACATTTCTGCAGCCCACAATGTTCTTATGATGAGAATGCCTTTTGTTGCCCTCTTCAAATAATTGGATTGTTAATGATCTTTTAAAGCACAACACTAAACTTACTTCTTCCATAGTCTTTCTTCTTTCTCATAATCCCCACTCTTTGCAAATGGTATGATGGTATATTTAGAGAATCCTAGAAATCAACTAAAAACTATTTGAAATAATTAACAACTTAAGCAAAGTTACAGATATAAAACAAATCCATATAAATCATCAGCATATCTATATATTTCCAACAAAACTTAGCAGCAAGATTTAGAAAGAGAAACTTCATTTAAAATCATTCTAGTCTAGACAATATAAAATACTATTTGCCATGACAAATGCAGGAATTATAGGAATGCAATAACAAAATACTTTTCACAAAAATAAAAGTAGATTTAAACAATTGGAAAAACATTAATTGCTCATGGGTAGGCCAACCAAATATAATAAAAATGACAATCATTACTAAATAAATTGACTTATTCAGTGCCATACCAATCAAACTACCAACAATTATTTTATAGAACTAGAAAAAGTAACATCAAAATTCACCTGAAAGAAAAGATAGTGAGTGAAGTAATGAAAAAAAACTGTTAGGGATGATGGCCTAGCAGTTTCAGATCTTAAGCTGATCATCAAAACAATCAGGTCCTGGCTAAGATGTAGAAGGATAGATCAGTGGAACAGACTAGGGGTGAATGACTTCAGCAATCTAATGTTTGATAAACCCAAATATCCCAGTTTTTGGGATAAGAACCCACTATTTGACAAAAATCACTAGGAAAATTGGGAAACAGTATGGCAAAAATTAGGTTTAGATCAATATCTCACAACCTATAAGGTCAAAATGGGTACATGATTTGACAAAAAGGAGTGATAAAAGTAAGTTAGGTGAACATAGAATAGTTTACCTGTCAGATCTATGGAAAAGGGAAGAATTTATGACCAAACAAGAGAGAGAGAACATTACAAGATGTAGATGAATAATTATGATTATATTGAATTTAAAAGGGTTTGTACAAAAAAAACCCCAATGCAACCAAGATTAGAAGGGAAACAACAAACTGTAGTAAAAATTTTTATAATAAATTTCTCTGATAAAAGTCTCATTTCTCAAATATATAAAGAACTAAGTCAAATTTATAAGAATCCAATCATTCCCAGTTGCTAAATGGTCAAAGAATATGAATAGGCAGTTTTCAGATGAAGAAATCAAAGCTATCAATAATCAAATGAAAAAAATGTTCTTAATATTTCTTGATTAGAGAAATGCAAATTAAAACAATTCTGAGGTACCACCTCACACCTAACAGATTGGCCAAAATGACAGCAAAGGAAAATAATAAATGTTGGAGGGATTGCTGGTGGATTTGTGAATTGATCCAACCATTCTGGAAGGCAATTTGGAATTATGGCTAAAAGGCTACAAAAGACTGCATATCTTTTGATCTAGCTATACTACTACGAGGTCTGTATCCCAAAGAGTTAAAAAAAATGGGAAAGGACTTGGTTGTATAAAAATATTAATGAATGCACTTTGTATTGTGAAAAAGAATTGTTAATTAAAGAGATGTTACTAAATTGGGGAATGGCTGAACAAATTGTGGCATATGATGGTGATGGAATACTATGGTGTTATAAGGAATGATGAACTTCCTGATTTCTATAAGAACTGGGAAGACCTACATGAACTGATGCAGAGTGAAATGAGCAAAACTAGGAAAACATTGTACACAGTAAATGAAATATTGTGGAATGATCAAATGTGATAGACTTTACTACTAATGGCAATACAATGATCCAGGACAATTCAGAGGGATTTATGAAAAAGGATCGTCTCCACCTCCAGAAAGAGAACTGTTGGAGTCAGAATGCAGATGAAAACGTATGATTTATCACTTGTTTATTTGGGTATATGATTTAGGGTTTTGGTTCTTTAAGATTATTCTCTTATAAAAATGAATGAAATGGAAATATGTTTTGTGTGATAATACATGTATAACCCAGATTGAATTGCTTGTCAGCTCTAGGAATGGGGAAGGAAGAAGGGATCAAGGCAATATGGATCATATGACTGTGGAAAACTTATGTGGAAATTTGCTATTAAAATAAAATAATTAATTAAAATACTGACACCTTTCTTAGAAAAAGGAAACTGTTTCCACTGACCTTCAGAGGTCCAAGCTTCTGGTGTAGAAGATAAGAGCAATTGCCTTGACTTGAGGGGAGGAAGAGCAGAACAAGTGCTGGATCCTAACATATGACTAGACTTGTAAGGTAAGACTTCAAGTTTTTCTTGACAAGTGAATTCTATTAAATAGTCAAAGAACAACTAATCCCAATACTATACAAACTATATGACATAATAAGCAAAGAAGGAGTCCTACCAAATTCCTTTCATGACACAAATATGTTACAGATCCCAAAGCCAGGTAGATCAAAAACAGAGAAAGAAAACTACAGAACTTAATGAACATAGATGTAAAAATCATAAATAGAATACTAGCAAAAACATCCCAGCAAGTGATCAAGAGGTTTATTCATCATTATCAGGTGGGACTTATACCAGGAATGCAAGGATGGTTCAATATTAGGAAAACCATCCTCATAATTGACCACATCAACAAGCAAACAAACAAAAGTCACATGATTATCTCAATAGATACTGAAAAAGCCTTTGACAAAATACAACACCCCTTCTTATTGAAAACACTAGAAAGTATAGGAATAGAAGGGCCATTCCTAAAAATAATAACCAGTATATATCTTAAACCATCAACAAGCATCATCTTCAATGGGGACAAATTAGAAGCCTTCCCAATAAGATCAGGAGTGAAAAAAGGATGCCTATTATCATCTCTATTTTTTAACATTGTACTAGAAACACTAGCAGTAGCAATTAGAGAAGAAAAAAGAAATTGAAGGTATTAAAATAGACAATGAGAAGACCAAGCTATCACTCTTTGCAGAAGATATGAAGGTCTACTTAAAAAATCCTAGAGAATCAACTAAAAAGCTAGTGGAAATAATCAACAACTTTAGCAAAGTTGCAGGATATAAAATAAATGCACATAAATCATTAGCATTTCTGTATATTTCCAACACATCTCAGCAGTAAGAGTAAGAAACAGAAATGCCATTTGAAATCACCCTAGAGCAGTCATGGGCAAACTTTTTAAATAGGGGGCCAAAGGAAAAGAAATGCTCATCTGTCAGTCTGTTTCTAAGGCAACTCTTTCGAAGTTTCATTGTATTGTATCCTACTCATTGTATTCCTCAGATTAGGAATAATGTAGGGAGGCCAGATAGAACATTTCAGGGGGCTGCATCTGGCCTGCTGGCTGTAGTTTGCCCGTCACTGGTCTAGATCAACATCTCACACTCTATGCCAAGGTTAATTCAGAATGGGTGAATGACATGAATATAAAGAAGAAAACTATAAGTAAATTAGGTAAACACAGAATAATATACTTGTCAGATCTCTAGGAAAGGGAAGATTTTAAAACCAAATAAGTGTTAGAAAAAAATTACAAAATATACAATAAATTATTTTGATTACATTAAATTAAAAAGGGTTTATACAAGCAAAATCAATGCAACCAAAACTAGAAGGGAATCAACAAATTGGGGAAAAATCTTTATAAGAAAAAACTCTCACTAACATCTAATTACTCAAATATATAAGGAGCTAAATGATTTGTACAAAAAATCAAGCCATTCTCCAATTGATAAATGGGCAAGGGACATGACTAGGCAATTTTTAGATAAAGAAATCAAAACTATCAATAAGCACATGAAAATCTCTTATTATTAGAGAAATGAAAATCAAAACAACTCTGAGGTACCACCTCACACCTAGCAGATCAGCTAACATGACAGCAAAGGAAAGAGGTGAATGTTGGAGGGGATGTGGCAAAATTGGGAAATTAATGCATTGCTGGTAGAATTGTGAATTGATCCAACCATTCTGGATGGCAATTTGGAACTATGCCCAAAGGGGCAGTCTGTCCTTTGATCCAGCTATACCACTGCTGTGTTTATACCCCAAAGAGATCATAAGGAAAAAAAGACTTGTACAAAAATATTTATAGTTGTACTCTTTGTAGTGACAAAAAACTGGAAAACAAGGATTCCCTTCAATTAGGGAATGGCTGAACAAATTGTGGTATCTGCTGGTAATGGAATACTATTGCGCTTAAAGGAATAATGAATTCCATGTGAACTGGAATGACCTCCAGCAATTGATGAAGAGTGAAAGGTTCAGAACCAAGAGAACATTATATACAGAGACAGATTCACTGTGGTACAATCCAACGTAACGGACTTCTCTCCTAGCAGCAAAGCAATGATCCAGGACAATTCAGAGGAAGAACTATGGGAGTAGAAACACAAAAGAAAAACAACTGCCTGATCACATGGGATGATGCGGACATGATTTGGGATGCAGACTCTAAATGACCACCCCAGTGCAACTATTAATAATATGGAAATAGGTCTTTATCGATGACACATGTAAAACCCAGTGGAAATGTGTGTTGGCTAACCCTGGTTCGTGGGTGGAGGGGAGAGAAAGAAGATGAATCATGTAACCATGGAAAATTTTTCTAAAAAAAATACTTCAATCATTATTGATTAGAGAAGTGCATGTCAAAACAATTCTGAGATATTTAAGCTAACCATTAGTTCCTCATTTTCCCTTCTCCATACATTTAAATCTCACCATGCTTTCTTCCTTCTTCCTGTCCTCTTGCCTTAGAAGGAATTCTCCTTGTCAAGGGCTAACCCTTCTAGCTACACCTTCTCCTCTTTTTTGAGATCTTAATTTGTCAATCATAAATTGTTGTGTGTTCATATTTCTTTCTTCTGGCATTCTTTTCTCTGCCCACACATATTCCTAAGTTTATCCAACCTGAAAAGAAAAACAAATCAAAACGCCTTCCCTTTACCCACCCAAACTCTAGAATTATTGTGCTATATCTCATTTTTACTTTTTTACCAAATCTCCTCTGAAAGAGTAATCTAAATTTCCTACTTATACTTTCCTACCACCAACTTAATCCACAAATTCTTGCAATCTAGATTTCTTTTCTAGGCTACCAAAATTTTTCTTTCAGAAGTTACCCATGACCTCCTAATTGCAAAATCCAGTCATTTCCCTAGATTTTTCTGTAATAGTTGACACTATTGACTTTCCTGACATTGGCTAATGGGACACTCATCTCTCCTGTCTCACAGGCAAGGGTAAGTGGATTCAGTCAAGGCTAAAATAATCTTGTTAGCTTTGTCAGGACCATCAAATGATTGATTTTAGATGTTTTGCCTTAAGATGATAATAGTTTTTAGCTATTGAGTAGACACCAACTTAAATATAATTTTATTGACAGAGTACTGTTCATATGATTTCAAAACTTTTGAATTTAAAGTTGAATGAATCAAAATTCTTCAGGAATTTAGGTGATTTGGAATGGTATGTGATAATTTCTGCTTGTATATGAAAAAAAAAATGAAGTGTGTTCCAATTTTATCAAAACTTTGTTTTTTTTGAGTTGTTTTCAGTTGTGTCTGACACTTTATCATCCCATTTGAGATATTCTTGGCAGATACTAGAGTGGTTTGCCATTTTCGTCTCCAGCTCATTTTATAGATGAGGTACTGGGGCCACCAGAGTTAAGTGATGTTCCCAGGGTCACATAGATTTGAACTCAGGAAAAAAAGAGTCTTCTTGTCTCCAGGCCCAGCACTCTGACCACAGCACCACCTACTTGCCCTTACCAAAACTAATCTACAATCTAAAAATACATTTTAAGTCAACATGCATTTATTTAAGAATCTGTAACATTCAAGGCAGTATGCTACTAATTGGAAAGGCGCAAATGAAGGAAGATGCCTCTTTAACAACTTCTTTGAATCTCTTCTCTGTTCTTTCTTTTCATGTTTTGGAGCCACAAGATGTGATTAAATCTCTTCCATTATCCCTGTTTAGGTTCTATTTGACCTTCATTGATCAATACTCCCCTCCCTACCTGTTGTTTCCTCATTCTAAAGTAAGCTCCTTGAGGACAGAGATTAACTGGGCTTGACACTAGTAGAATGATAATAATTATAGTAATAATAGCTAGCATTTATATTGTGTTTTAAGTTTGTAAAATGCTTTACAAATATTATATAATTTTATCTTACTTTTGTAAAAGGTGTCATTATTTTCCCTATTTTTCAGATGAGGAAACTTATAATGAGAGAGGCTGATTAACTGATCCAACATTTATTTAATGCTTTAAAGTTTGGAAAGTGCTTTACAGATTTTACCTTATTCTATCTTGAAACCTGAAAACAAAAACAAAACAAAGCCTCATACCCAACAGAAGGAGGTGCCATTATGATACTCATTTTATAAATAAGCAAAATTAAGCAGAAACAAGTGATTTGCTTAGATTTCCTCAGCACTTCTAAGTGTCTGAAACTGGGTTTAAACTCAGGTTTACCCAATTCCAATTCCAAGGCTCCATTTACTCCTAAATCGTTTTCATTGATTCTCTAAGAGGTTCTATGGGAAGGATTTTTCTTTATGAGTATTAGTATAGTATTCAGACTGTCATGAGTCTGTTATATCTCAGACTTAATATATGACCTGCTCATTTTTCCTGACATTCTTTTCCTCAATGAGATTGTCTCATCCCATGTATTTCATAAATAGTATTGTTAGTATATTTCCCTGATCCATTTACCATCTTCTCACACTTCTAATTCTGTGTCACTTACAGCTTTGTTCAGTGTTTATAGGGTTTGTAAACTCTTATGCCAAAGGGAATTGCCTCCTAATTGGTCTTTTGTCAATGCACCTAGCAAAACATTGGTTTTGCTCTCCCTCTTTCTGTCTCTTCTACTTACCTCTTATCTCTAACTATTGTAGTTAGAAGAATTTTTAGGGGTACAAGATGATTATGTCAAATACTCAATTGGGGAGACCAGTCTCCCAAATGATCACAGGGGGGATTGTTATAATGAGATTAAATCTAACTTCCCTATCTTTAGATTTAATCACCAATGGTGAAAACATCTCCATTTAACCCACAACTTGGGTGGTCTGTAACCCACATGTGTTAGAATGAGTGACAAATCAGAATTTACTGACTGCTTTGTGAGCAGTCCTAAGAAAAAAAGCTTCTGTTGTGATTGGACATGTAAACTAAGAGGAGGCCACAGGAAGTGATGCAAAAGAGACCCCTTTAAAAAGAGACCTCAGTCAGCTGGGCTGGCTCTTCTGAGTTGTGAACAGGACATGAAGGAGATTTTCTGGTTGGTGACCAGTTCTTAAAGGAGCTCTGATGTTGATGAGACTGTTCTTAAATCTTTCCTTTGGAATTCCACTTGGTGAGTGTAAAGACTGTATCTTCCTGAACTTCTCTTAAGGAACTTCCCTATCAAAGAGACTCTGTGACTGACGTTTTTGCTTCATTTGCCTCAGGGCCCTTTGGCCCTCTGTGCCTCTGGCCTTCTGAGTTTCTGCCCTTGGGATCAAGGCCTGATTTCCCTTGGCTGAGGGTTAATTAGATCTACCTGGATTTAACTAGAGGATGGGAGCAAATTACCTACTGGGTTTGATTACTTATCCTATCTCTTATTTCCTTATTTCTTCTTCCTCTTCTCAGTTGTAAGTAAATTTTCCATAAAAGACATTTTAACTTGAGGTTATTTTTTAATTGGGTATTGATAATTGTTTAATCCCCTGGTAACCAAACCTTTTAATATATTCAACCCAAAACTCCCTTTTCCCCCTTACAGGTTCTCTATATAACATCATTGGGAGACCACTGATGTAAACAAGCTGAAGATCTGGCTATAGTTGATTAGAGTCTGAGTGCTCATCACTGTTATTTAAATGAGGAGAAATGGGAAAGTAATGAAATGTAAAGGGGGTTGTAGTATCACATAAGACTAACTTGCCTCTCCTTAAGTATTTTTTCTTCTTCTCTTAGCTTAAGCATGGTTTTAGTTTTATTTAGATTTTTTTGTGTGTGTATGTGTTGTGTCTAATGTCATATTCCCCACAAAAGGTTAGACACCATGATCCCTGAAACTGTATCTTTTCTGTGTGTAAATTCCCCTAGGACAGTGTTTTGTATACACAGTGAAAAATACATACATGTTGAATTGGATTCATTATGTCTTCTTATCACTGAGCATAATATACATGAATAGATGACCAAAGGCAATTTCATTGCATTTCAAGTATATATTATTCATTCAACAAACTAGAATTTAGTATTTTGTAAGGTATGGAGGCATGACCACATGGGGAGGAATAAGGCAAGTAAAACTAGAATGAGAAGTTGTAGTCAGATTGTAGAAGGCCTTGAATAACAGACTAAGGTTCTTTAAAGGATAAACTTTATTTCTAGGGCATTATTCTGAATGAACTCTCTTTAGACTCCTATTCTGAAAGTCTCTGACTAGCGCATAAACTTCGACTTGAAAATAAATCATCATGAGAAATTAAAACTGATTTCATTCCCCCCCCTCTAAAACTATTCCTTGCTTCCACAATCTAAGCAACACTGTCTTTCTTGTGTTTGTGTATGTGTGTGTGTGTGTGTGTGTGTGTGTGTGTGTGTGTGTGTGTAAAGCCATCTGAAATTCATCTTCCTGGTTATTTAATGTTTTCACATGTGGCTTGACAGGTGGAGATCACTTACATTGCAGGCATGGTTTTTACCACATTAAAAATGATGTGGTGTAATTATAAGTTAATTGCTTATTTTATATGACATATGTTTATAATATTATTTATACGAACGTCTGTATATGTATACACATACATAGGGAGAGGCACAGGGCAAAGGGAGAGTGTGGTTTACATGTATTTCCTAATCACAGTACCATAACTTTGTGGATACGGTCATACATTTTTATTTTATTTAATCTAGCCTGATACTATCTAGTCTGCTACCATACCATACCTACTACCTTCAGCTTTCTAATTCCTACTGTAGGAAGAATAATCAAGTCAGTTCTATCAATATTTCTGAAAAGGTCATATCAGTTGACTCATACATAGAAGCACTCAGCATCTCTGACTTTCCAAAAAAAAAATAATGGTTGTCATTCCCTTATGTATGTTGTCTCCTTCTACTAGAAGATGAATTCCCTGAGGGCAGGCACAGGCTTACTTTAGGGTTTTTGTCCCCAGTGCTTTGCACATTGCCTGGCACCTAGTACATAATAAATGTTTTTCATTCATTCATTTCTACATTTATTTAGTTTTGCATTCGTCTTATAAGATACAGAAATGACATACTGTGGGAGGACCTGCCAACCTGCCTCCTAGTTGAAAAGCCTGCAGAGCCTCTGACACACCCTCCGACTCTCTGACCATGGGAAGGTTTAGCCTTGTCTGAGTTCAAATGTAATCAGAGACTTAAAAGCTGTGTGGTCACAGGCAAGTCAGTTAACTTTTACCTGCCTCATTTTTCTCACCTGTAAAACGAGGATAATAATAGCCCCTACCTCCCAGGGTTGTTTCCAGGATAATATAAGCTAAGATTTGTAAAGTACTTTGCAGAATTTCAAGCATAATATACATGCTACCTGTTAAAAACCACCACCGTCACTGTGACAGACATGACTATATCCTTTGCTGAAAGGATATTCCACCCCAAGAATCTCCTATAATAATGATTTAGTCATTGCAGTGGTCTGGTCTATTTTATAAAATAAGCATTTCCCACACAAAAAAAGGTTTTGTTTCACTGAGTGCCAAATTCTAAGAAATGAGTAAAGGTGAGAGAAATAAGGAAGAAGGTGGTATAGTTAGGAGAAGAGATAAAAAAAAAAGTCCCAGAATTGGAGAAAGGCAATGAATGAGATAGTAGAAGAAATACTGAAAAAAAAGTCAGGAAACTGGTATTTGCATCTAACCAGGCATATGATCTTGAGGAAGTCCTTAACCTCCGTGGTCCTTAGTGTCATCATCTTTAAAATAAGAAAGTTGAACTCAATAACCTCTCACATTTCTTCCAACTTCCAGTGAATTTAGTTGGTGGTAGGAATTAATATTTTACTTCTAGAGACCTAACTATTATTCTAAGATCTTTCTCTAGACTTCTATCATTTATGATACTATGCATTCTTTTCCTTATATATTGAAGTTTAAAAAAAAATTTGTCTTAGTCCTCATCATCCTTTTATTTATTTGTTTAAAAATAGCTTATTTTAAAAATTATATATAGTAAAAGCCTTATTTCCAGAAAGGGATATTTTCTAACACATACTTTATGTAAAACGTTGCTAATAATTTGTATAATAGAAAAGACTATGAGGTCACTTACTTATATTCACCCCAAGTCAGACTAGAGAATACTTAATGGAGAGTGAATAAAGTCAGTCTTGAGTTATTTATGGCCAACAGGCCACTGCATAACTCATTCTTTTCCTATTTCTTCATTTTATTTCAAAAAAGTTTTATTGCTGTTTTCTTTTTTTATCATATAAAATATTATAAAAATATCCCTTTCTGGAAATAAGGCTTTTAACGTATATAATTTTTAAAATAAACTATTTTTAAACAAATAAATAAAAGGATGATGAGAACTAAGTTAGACAAATTCCACCCCCCTTAACCTCCTATAGATTCTTCACATACACCAATAAATTGTTTTAAAGTGAAAACAAAAGATAAAGAAATTAGTAAAACTAATCAATACATTGAAACAGTCTGAAAATAGGTACTGTGTACACCCCTGAAAAAAGGTAAAGTAGAAAGAGATTCTCTTATCAACTCTTTGAGCCATGCAGGCTCTTTGAAATTTTACAACATTCACTTTTTATTTTTTTTTATAAGTGGTAGTTCTTTTCATTTAAACTATTGTAGTTGTGTTGATTGTTTTCTTGGTTCTGATAACTTCATTTTTCATCAGTTCACAGATCTTTTTATGCTTTTCTTTATTCATCATATTTGTCATTTCTTAAAGCACAGTATTACTACAGAATAATATAGTAATGTACAGGGTAATGGCCATACTTTAGTAACTTAAAGCGCCCTAGGTATGTTTTAATATTTTGAATCATGGTTCACCATCTAAACTGTCCTACAATGGAATATGATTTCTGGGGCACTAGTAATGGATTCCTAACTCTGAAATCTCCTGCACTGACGAAAAATGTCTGAAATGTCAACATTAGAGTCATTCCTCTGGTTAAAATGCAGGTATTCCTGGAAGGGATAATACATTTGCCATTAGTAAAGATAAGGTGACTGTGAATTTAGAGTAAAACCTTTCAGGATTGGTACATAGAATAAGCACTTTAGTAGACATAGCAAGGAAGAAAAGGGGTGTTTAAAGGGAGACACAGAGGTGCCAAAGGCTAATTCCATTTACTTCATCATTTTGTTCTAAGTGAAGGTGAGAAGATATAGGGGACCTGTAGATTAAAGAAAAGAAAATATGTTGAACAAATGGAGGCTATAATGGCAGTTTTCAAGGGCTGTCCACCATTTTCTGAAACATTCCTTCTCTTGTCACTTTTTTCTCAGGTCTAACCACCCTAGCTTGGTTTTCTCAGAGATAAAAATGATTCTCTCTCCGAAGTAGAAAATTAATAGATTTCATAGAATTTATAGAACAGAAAACAGCAACATCATTTGGCCATACATTCAGAATCCTTCCTCATAGCTATCTCATACAAAATGAGAATACAACCAGTCCATTTTTACCAAAAAAAATAAACTGAAATGCCAAGTTGAATAAATCTCTTGAAAGGAATTACAGTAGAAATGAAACCCTGGAATATAATGTTTAGCATCAGATTCAAGCCCATGGAAAGTTCTTATCAACATTAAAAGCATATTTAACTTGATAATTTTATAACATTATGTTAGATATGCATCAGAAATTAGATTTAAAACTAGCAAATTATAACCAAATTTGAATTATTAAATTTATTGTTTCTTATATATTTATGAAGTATATGTTTATCAAAAGTTAAATATATGTCATTCAAGATATCAGGCATATAAAGATTTTAAAATCAAATAATGGTTTTATCATCAACTAAAGTACAAATACATTAAAGCCATTTTTTAAAAAGTTCTTGCCTAGAACAAAGCCAAAATGTGCATCCATTACCTGTGTGTATGAGTGTTCCCAATATATGAGTTAATATATGAGACATTCAGGAACTGGTTATTTGTACTATGTAACTGAAACCTGCCATATTAATTGTTTCTTTTGTAGAAATAGAGATAATTGTAATCCTATGATTGCCTTTGTTCCAAGCAAAGAATTTTAATTACATTTGGAAAATGTAATTAATAATAATTACATTATTACAACTGCACAATATTAATTACAATTACATTACAATAAAGAACTCTAATTCCATTTGGAAAAAATAGAAATGATTCTCAGGCTCAAGGCATTCTTTAAAATCTTGGATGGTTTAAACCCTTTGAAGACAATCCTTTTTAGCATATGGATTCCCTCTTTTTATTCTTCAGGCTTCATGCTGTTCTGAAAATGCTTGTGGATGTATTTAACTAATACTCTATTTGGGATATATGTTTATACCTGTTATGACAATAAAATACCAATAAAGGGTAGTTGTTTTATAAAATTATTGAATTCAATTCTTTTGTGAAAGAAGTGATTCAGGGGCAATTTATTTTTTTTCTATTGTTTAGTAGCTTTATTTTAGAATTAGCCTACATTTCAGTATAAATTGAATTGCTCTTGTTTTTCATGCACATCCAAAGCTTTGTGACCCCTTGTGGGGTTTTCTTGGCAAAAGGTACTATAGTGGTTTGTCATTTCTTTCTCCAACTGATTTTATAGATGAAGAAACTGAAGTAAGTGGGATTAAGTGACATGCCCAAGGTTACATGTGTAGTAAGTGAGGTGGGATTTGAACTCAGTAGTATAAATCTTCCTGACTCTAGGCCTCGCACTTTATCCACAGTGTCACTTGGGTGCCCTATAAATTGAGTAAGGCCCATTTACTTTCCCTTTGTGTTTCCATTTTCCCTTCCCTCCTATGTTTTGTTTTGTTTTTTTGTTTTGTTTTTTGTTTTTTATCCTCTATGGCCTTTCATTATCATGCTCTTATCTTTGCCAGGGGTCTATCTTGCCACTTTGCTGAATATGACTGTAAAGCCATATCATTAGTATAACTTGTTACTATGGACAAAGGGACGTGTTCCATATAAAAATATGTTCAAGTTGTGGTCCAACATAACTTCCCTCACCTTCTATTCATTTTACTCTATATGTGCTGGTAGGGAAAGCTTTATATTCCTAATACGTTTTTATTGCATAGATTTTCACTAAGCCAACTAAACTTCTCCTGCCATAGTTTATAGAATCCCTAACTTTGAGCAGAAGGCCTTTTTACCCTAACAGTCTGACCTGTTGAAATTGTGGTTGGTTTATTCTGATAGACATATTCTCAGACAAGAACTGAATTCCCAGAGAGGAAATCTCAATACTCAAAACAGTTTCAGGCAAGGTGATTCTCACAATATTCAATGTTTATTCTACATTGACCTAGGAGAGTTTTAGGAGTCACATTTTGGCATGTGGACTTTAAAGGATGTAATGCTCTACTCAACAATTACTCTAAACTACTTTGCTTCCAACCTTATCACATAAATATCGGTCTGTACTAGAAGGTGCTCTGGATGGTCGATAAAGTATCCTTGGTCCTGGATGAATTCACCGTGTCTAGGTAATCCATAATCTGCATAGTGACTTCATAAACAGAGAGAAGACAAATTATTTATAATCTAATAGGGACAGTTAGATTATGTGATTTGAGAAGGTCATATGGATGAATAAGGTGACCTAAAATCAAATCTTGTCCAAACTAGTTGAGATGAATTGAAGTTAGCTTTCTGAAGGAATTGAGATTGTAGCCTAATTGTAACAGAATGGAGGAACTGAGTTCAGGGACAACACATATGAAGACCCAGAGAAAGAAGCTTAAGCTGGTGACAGCAGTGTGATGAAAACAGACTCTGCAAACAGACAGATTTATAAATATCCAGACCTCATCACCAACTTAGTGCCTTGCTGATAAGGTGCATTTATCATGGCTTAACATTAGAGTTGTGACTTGTCAGATCTAGGAGTGTTCCTGAGGTCAGCCTTTCCCACCCCACCTCCAAGGAAGGTGACAGGAAGAAAAATGGAAAGAAACTTAGATTTTTAGAGTTAGAGAGATGGAGTTTAGATACAGAATCTGTATGATCTTGGCCTTTCTGGACCTCCATTTTTTCATCTGTTAAGTCAGTGATTCCCAAAGTGGAGGCCACCGCCCCCTGGTGGGTGCTGCAGCGATCTAGTGGGGCGGTGATGGCCACAGGTGCATTTATCTATCCTATTAATTGCTATTAAAACTTTAAAAAATTAATTTCCAGGGGGCTGAGTAATATTTTTTTCTGGAAAGGGGGCGGCAGGCCAAAAAAAGTTTGGGAACCACTGTGTTAAATGAATGAGTTTGACTTAATGACTTCTAAGGTAAAGAGAATTTAAAATATTCTTGTTACTCCTCATACATTGATGAGCACTATTAAACTGTAAATGAAAGGTCTGGAAAGTACAACTCTAAATCAATGATTCTATGATCTTAAAACTGATTATATATAGACCTTTCCATCAACTATGAAAGGCAACCTGGTATAATGAATAAAGAACCAGTAATAGAACCAGGAATACCTTTGACACATAATTGGTTCTCAGATGCTGGGAAAGACACTATGAGTAGATGCTCTAGGTCACTCTCTTTAGCAGATACTCTTTCCAACTTGTATTGGTAGAAAGACTCTCCTTATTTGAGAGTTCTTATATCAATCAAATAACACATCCAGTCCCTAACCTAATATAATCAATATAGGATATAGATGTTCTACAATTAGTTGGCGATCTTGTATGACTCCAGTGTTTCATTATGGTTGTATGGGCCTCAGTATTTTTCATTGAAAACAAACAACCAAAAACCTCTAAAGCTAATTTATATAATTGATTACACAATTATATATTATATATAATTTATAACAATTCACATAATTGAAAATAGGATTTTTAAAGAACATTTGTAATTTAAATATAGATCATTAAATAGATCAGAAATAACAATTCTGTCAAAATAGTGATCTAAAATATATGTGTTTATGTATGTATATATATATATATATAGTCCTATTGGATGGTTTAATAGATATACTTAATTGAAATGAGCAAGAATGGCATGAAGCATGGGCTCCTACTAGTTTCTACAACTAATTTGGAATTCAGCAGAATAATATGAAGTCTTTTTACTACTTAATTAAACTTTTGTAATGCCTGTTTTACCAAGATGAATAAAATACATAAATTGTATGAGGTGACATCTAATGCACACAAAAAAGAGAAATGTAAAAATCAGAACAGTGGGTACATTAAACTGATTCTTAATAATTGAAACCAATTTAATCATTTGAGATGATTTTATTCTAGCTGACGTAATACTGTAGCAGTTATATTCTAATTATAACCTGTTTCATTTTACTCTGCCTTTCTAGTTAATTATTACAGTCAATTTGTAAAATGACATGGTTCCACATTTGCATAGGTCACTATTAAATAAATGAATAGCTGAAATTACTCTAGCATTGAAGTGTCAACTTTAGTAGAAGTCAAGAGGACTTCAAATGTTCTTCTAACACCCCTTAATGTGTTAATGACCACTATTAAACTGCAATTAAAAGGCCAGGAA
The DNA here is from genome assembly GCF_016433145.1 of Gracilinanus agilis. Taxonomy (NCBI): domain Eukaryota; kingdom Metazoa; phylum Chordata; class Mammalia; order Didelphimorphia; family Didelphidae; genus Gracilinanus; species Gracilinanus agilis. The sequence continues at coordinate 139,661,735 of NC_058134.1, read as the reverse complement.
AAATGCATGAAACAGTTAATAGAAAAATAGCACAGACACAATTAAAACGATTCTGGATTTTTTTTTTGACTGATAGAAAATATAGTGATATGCTGCAAGGAATGTAGTGTGAATCTACTCCTAAGTCATGGCAGAGTTGACAGTTTAATGATAACAAATCATAGGCTGCCTTTTTTGGGGGAGCATTGCACGTCAGCCGAAAATTAACATCAGTAGTAAACAAGACAATGTGGTGATTTTACCTTGTATTTAAATTACTACTTATTATGGTACTAAATAATAGCTTTAAATAACTTGGTGTCCAGAATACTGATATACAGTGTATTTGAGAGAGGGGGGAGGGAGAGAGAAAGAGACAGTACTGAAAGATATGTTTAACTTTTTGTCATCCTCAATAAAAAAAAAATAAATGTACATTTTAGCTGTGTTGTATAAGCCAGCTCTTTGGAAATCTCTCTCAGCATGTATTGCATATAGAAACACATTGCTATTAATGCTTTTTTACTCACTGAAGGGATGACCTATGGCATCCTAGAACAAGCTTTATTTCCAAGGATCAGAGATTTTGTATCACCCAGGAATCTATCAGATTCATTAAAATCATTTATGACCTCCCCAATTGCATAGCGCCATTTTGAACCCATACAGTATCAGATGAGGCAAAAGCAACACATTTTTAAAAATACTAAATATGCAATTATTACCAATCTATCTCCATTATTTCCCTCTTTTCTCCCCCCACCTCCCAGTAACAAAAAGAAACGAATCACCTGGGAAATTCAATGTTGGGTATGTGTTTGTATATGTAAAAACAATATATTTTGATATCTTTCCTTTTATATGAATGAATTAATGTTAAACAATGAAAAAGCATTAGTAAACCTTCACTGTGTGCTAAACACTGTGCTAAGCTCTAGAGAAACAAATTAAAAAGAAAGATAGTCCCTCCCTTTAGGAGATAGAGAAAGATAGGGAGAGAGATAGGTAGGTAGATTGATAGGTAGATTCTTTGAGGTCACTGAAAATGTGTTCACATAGGCAAAGTAAAATATCCTCTATGACTAACTGTAGTATAATGACATCTCCATGTGTATTTTCATTTTTATCAAAATCATTTGGATATTTCAAATTCAATTAGATCAACTGATTTTTTTCTGTATCCTTACCACCTGCCACTTGGTAACTAACATGTAGCAGGCACTTAATAAATGTTTATTGGATGAATGCATGAATGATACATGTTGCCTCAAACTTCTACATCAGTCTTCAAGTATGAATTTTAGCAAAAACACAAGAACAAAATAATTCAGACTCAATTGTAAAGAGATTTACTGAACATAGGCACTAGAAAGTGAAATAAGATTCCAGTTGGTATCATATAGAGGGTTTTTTTTAGATGTGGGTTGGGCCAGATGCCTCTGAGATCTTGTGGTTCTATATAATTTTAGTTGCCTATTATTTCTAACATAGCTGTGGGCTCTACATAGATTTTTGATATTTTGATTATTTTGAATTTTTTTCTCCCAAAGTTTAATTTTCTTCTATTTGTTTTTCTTTTTATGTTTTTGGTTTTTCTTTTGATAACTGATTCATACATCCCATAACTCAACGATGTATTCTGAGTTGATCCAAGTGTTGGTCAACATCCTCTTCAGGGGGGATTGTATTTTTATAAAAATCCAAGTTTTAAAATTTTGTTAGAGAAAATTTTTCAGAAAAAGATGTCTACTAATTCTTTGAAATGAGAAAATGGACTATTTGCCTGCAAAAAACCTACACTGAATCAAGATGATCCAGAAAAGATGCCTCCAAAAACCTACACTGAATCAAGAGGATCCAGAATGAACTTTGAAATGCAACTAATTGAACTTAAGTGAAGGTTTACAACTAATTGAACACAGTTATTTTGAATTATAAACTCTTATGACAAAGGGGATTGCTCCCAATTGGCCTTTTGTCAATGCACCTAGCAAAACATTGGTTTTGTTCTCTCTCATTCTATATCTTCTACTTGGCTCTTATCACTAACTATTGTAGTTAGAATTTTAGGGGTACAAGATGATTATGTCAAATGATCAATTGGGGAAATGAGTCTCCCAGATGATTACAGGCAGGATTGTGATAATGAAATTAAATCTACCTTGATTTAATCACCAAAGGTGAAAACGTCTCCATTTTGGGTGGTCTGTAACCCATGTGTGCTAGAGTAACGAATCAGAATTTACTGACTGCCTCTTGGGCAGTCCTAAGAAAAGTGTCTGTTGTGATTGGACACATAAACTAAGAGGAGGCCACAGGAAGTGATGCAAAAGAGACCCCTTTAAAAAGAGACCTTAGTCAGCTGGGCCTTCTCTTCTAGTTTGTGAACAGGACCTGAAGGAGCTCTTCTGGTTCGTGACTGACTGGACTGGGAGGAGGTCTGGAGCTGGTAAGACTGTACCACATGGTGAGTGTTAAGAATGACTCTTCCTGAACTTCTCTTAAGGAACTTCCTTTTAATAGAGACTCTGTAGCTGAACCTTTTGCTTTGTTCGCTTCAAGGTCCTTTGGGCCTCTGGCTTCCCTGCCTTGGGATCAAAGCCAAATTTCCCTTGGGTGAGGGTTAATTAGATTTACCTGGATTGAACTAGGGCAGTGATGGGCAAACTATTCCCTGTAGGCCAGATCCAGGCCATAGTTTGCCCATCACTGCCTTAAGCAATTCCCTAATCACTACACCCCATATCCAGATGTAGTGATTAGGGAATTGCTTAAGGCAGTGATGGGCAAACTAAGGCCTGGTTTGGGCCTAAGGGGAATAGTTTGCCCATCACTGAACTAGGGGATCAGAGCAAATAACCTACTGTGTTAGATTACTTATCCTATCTTATCCTCTCTTATTTCCTTATTTCTACTTCCTCTTCTCATTTGCAAATAAATTCCCATAAAAGTCGTTTTAACTTGAGATTATTCTTAATTGGGGACTGATAATTATTCAATCCCCTGATAGGGGATTTTTAATATTAACCCAATAAAAAACCTCTTTTCACTCCTTACAGTTTTTCATAAGGCATAGTATCTAGTCATCCTTTTCACTCACCTAATTGTGCTCTCATCAATGTGCTTTCTAAGTTGTTTTGCCTGAAACTGAATAATTTTCTGAATTCAATCTAACAAGGACAAAAATACAATGAAACTACCACCTCCTTAAGTTTCTATTAATGCAACTTGAGCTTTTTTGACCATCATATTATTCTGTCTATTCATTTCCATCTTGTAGTCCACTGAAAATGCGGAATTTTTTCACCCAAGCTGTTGTCCTGCCATATCCCAAAATATAAACATTTATATTTTTCATTAAGTTTCACAATCTAAAACCATTCTCTGATGCCCTTACACATATCAGTATAAACTTCTTCAAGACTACAAGATGAGTATGAGGACAGAAAGATAAAAACAAGCTGAAGGGTTTCATTTATGACCCCTATCACAGATTGTATATATGTCACTAAGAATCAGTCCAGCTAATTCTGGAGGGTTATTAACAGATTGACCCAAGATGATGATTGTTTCAGCTACAACAGCCCTTAATTATTAGCTAGCTTCAGTTAAGGAAGTACTTCTAACCAACAAAATCATGTATCATGAAAGAATTGAGGTATGAATTTCATATTATTAGATTCAACCCATAATTCTAGACTGTCAAGATCCATTTGGATTCTGTCTCTGTCATGCAACACGTTAGCTATGCCTCCCAAGTTTTTGTCATTTGCAAATTTGATAAGCATGCTTTCATCCTAGTCATTGATAAAAATGTCAAACAGCACAGGGCCAAGGACAGACTGCATTCCAAGTTCAGTGACACCATTCATAATTACTCTTTAGGATCAGTTATTCAAATAGATTCAAATCGAAACAGTTGTATCATCTAATTCATATTTCTATACCTTATCCACAAGGATAATGCAAGAGACTTATTAAATGCTTTGTTGAAATTCATGAAATTTCCTATATCCAAAGGACTTTTTGAAAAATAGGATTTATGAGAGTCCATTATAACCTGATTTTGATGAACTCATGATGACTATTATTGATCATTACTTTTTTCTATATGCTCAAAAATTATCCTTTTGATAACATATTCTAGAACTTTGCTAAGAGTCAAAGAGTTCCAAGTATCAACCATTTCCCTTATTTTGAAAATTGAGACATATGCCTATTTCCAGTTCTGTAGTATCTCTCTTATTCTCTCCCATCTCTTAGAGAGCATAGATAATAACTCATCATTCACATACCACAAATCTGTGAAGTAGTTTATCTGAGGCTACATGAAACCATTTAAGACAATTGTATACCTCTTAACATCTCACATAACTTTTTTTAACATTTTCTAAATTTCCCCTAATAATCCTCCTCTGGGAAGATATTTTTATTAACAAAAGATTTTTTAAAAGGAAAAAAAAAGGAAGAACAAAGCAAATTGATTAAAAAATTGAAAAAAAAAGTGTTATATGCAATGTTCCACACCCATGGGAACCCCCCCCCCAAATACACAAACATATTCCACATATACAAACCTCTGGAATAGGAGAGATGTCTCTTCATATCTCTTTTTTGGGGCCATGCTTTTTCTTTGTAATTTTCTCTATAATTTATTTTTCTTCTACAATTTTTCCTTATGATAAACATTTTCAATTTTTGTGCCTTTTCTTTCCATTTACATTGTTATAATCATTGTGTTTATTATTTTTCCTTACTTCACTTGGTATCAGTTCATGTATTTTCATGCCTCTCTTTAGATTTCACACCCTTAACAATTCATCCTTTTCCTTACTATTCCAAAGATTATTTGCCTTGGTAGAGAAAACAAAAGAAAAATCATAATTGACTATATCTTTCTTTTCTCCATAATCCATTAGAATCCCTTCATTTAACAAGGAACTGTACTTCATAAGAATGATGTAATAACTTCCCCATGTTTTTTCCTAATTAAAATTATTTGTATTTCCAAAATTGCATTATATGGATTTCCCATCCTTTTTGGAACACTTTCCATTACAGGAACTTGGAATTCCATCATTTCCACTTCAGAAATTACTTTCTCTTTATTAATCAGAATCAGACCTAGAATAATTCCATTCTTCATCCTTCAAAGTATGAAATTATCATTAAGGAAAAACACAAATTTGACTTGTAATGCTACTTTGGACAGAGATTTAGTTCCGTTGGGTACTCATCTATTTGATTTCCTGAGTCATTATCAATTTCCTTGTTATGTCCTGGTCATGTGCAGTAGCAACAAACTTTGAAACATTATTTATGTTTCTCTTCTTTACTTCCAATATGCCTTCAATTGAATACGTTAAGTTGGATAGCACATTGAGTGACAACTTGAGGTGTACGTCTGAGGAACTAATACTTCTGTATTAGCGATAGGATAAGGTCTTCCCATAGTAAAAAGTTTCATTTTAATTATTCAAATAAGATTTATAAAATGCAGTTTGCATAAGTTTTGCATAGTTATTATTTTAGATAGACTTTAGTTTTTGTAAAACAAGTTAAATTGGTTTTTGTAACTATTTTATTGTTTCAAAAGTTTTTCTAAAGTTTGCATTTTGAATTTTGAATTTTTGTAATTATATGTTTTGCACTTGCATTTGTGCAAGTATGTTTTCACTGATTATTTGTTTTCATTGAAATTTTCTTTTCTTTGATTTATATCCCTAGTACAGGTTAGCATAGATATGGTGTAGCAATAAGAATAGGATAAGATAAGCATAAGATTAAGACTATTTGGGGTGGGGGAATATAATAATAATAATAATAAGGTTAGGTATAGCTTTAGAATTACATAGAATAGTGAGCATATGGGAGAGATTTTTATCTCTCCCATATGCTCAAGGTGGGGGGATTATAAGGATGATATTAGAAATTAGGTACTGTTATATTAGTTTAGAGATAAGAAATGAAGAAGCTGGCTTGAGAAAGAATTGGAGTTTGAAGCAGAGCTGAGAGAGAGTGACAATTTCAAATATTGACAAATTGTAATCGTTTTTCTGTGACAGTTACTTTTTCTGGGGGTGGCAGTTGGTCTCTGGCAGTTGCCAGAGTCACACACAGGGACTCTCTCTCTCTCTCTCTCTCTCTCAGGGCTGGAAGAGGTAATATTTTTGCCTTACTCTCTCTGTCTGAGGGGAAAGACCTGAAGGAGCTTAGAGTTTTCTTTTTCCAACTTGGGAAACACTATTGACTATCTATTGCTATTATTATAGATTGATTTAACTCTGAGAAGACCAAAGAAAACCCTAGTCTTTGGTTTGGACTCTGAGTCTATTAATGCTCTGAGTCCTAACTTGCTTCTTGTTGAGACTCAACCAGCTAGCCTTTGTCATTTTTATAACTTAGAGGTGAAGTTAAGAATTATAAGGATAATAGTGGTAGTTTTATTTAGAATAGTATAAATTTGGGTTAGTCAGATCAGGAAGTATTAGTGTAGCCTGTGAAACACAGGAGAAGCAGTTCCTAGAGCAGGGGTTGGCAACCTTTTTTGGCTGTGAGAGCCACATTTTTTAAAATGCAATTTCGTGAGAGCCGTACAGTGCTCACAGTGTGCGCTCCTGTAACAGTGTGAGCTCCTGTAACAGGGACTGAAAAAAAATTGACTTTATGGCTCCTGCAAAAAGAGCCATATCTAGCTAACATGACAGAAAAGGAAAATGATAAATGTTCAAAGGAATATAGGAAAATTGGAACAATAATACACTGTTGGTGGATCTAATCCAACAATTCTAAAGAACAATTTGGAACTATGCTCAGAGGACTCTAAATTATGCATACCCTTTGATCTATCAATACCATTACTAAGTCTGAATCCCAAAAATATATTTTAAAAAAAGGAAATAGAACTATTTGCATAAAAATATCAATTACAGTTGCTCATCAGTTGAAGAATAGTTGAACGAGTTGTAGCATGATTGTGATGGAATACTAGTATGCTAAAACAAATGACATGCCCGACGATTTCAGAAAAATCTGGGAAGGCTTACATGAACTGATAAAAAGTGAAGTGAACAGAACCAAGAGATCATTATACACAGTAAAAGCAATATATTTTGGCAAATAACTATGAATGATTTAATTATTGTCAGTAGTGCAATAATCCAATACAATCCCATACACTAATTATGGAAAATGCTATTTGCCTTCCAAAAAAAGCATTTTTCATATGACTATAAATGACTTTTCTTGTTCGAATACTTTGATTATTTACCAATTGAATGACTTTTATTTTTATAAATTGATTTAGTTTTCTGTATGTTTGAGAAATTAGACCTTTATTAGAGATACTTGCTGTAAATTTTTTTCCCCAGCTGCATGCTTTTCTTTTAATCTTGGTTGCATTTTTAGTACAAAACCTTTTACATTTAATATAATCAAAATTATTCATTTTACATTTTATAATGCCCTTTATCTCTCATTGGTACTAAATTCCTCCCTATCCATTAGTCTGACAGGTAAACGATTCCATACTCTCCTATTTCACTTAAAGTATTGTCCTTTATGTTTACATCCTGTATTCGTTTAGGCCTTATCTTGGCATATGGTATGAAATGTTGGTCTATTCCCAGTCTGCTCTACCTTTTTCCAATGTTCCAACCATTTTTTGTCAAAAAGTGAGTTATCTCAAGATCTTGGATCTTTTGATTTATCTTCTTATGAAGTCCCTACTTTCAGTTGTCAGCAATGACTAAAAACCTGCCTGCGCCACCTTTGGTTTCTCAACTAGGAATTTAAATGTTGTAGCAATAACTTCTATCTTCTAGTGCTATCATTTGTTCCCAATTAATGTGAATTACTAGAAATGAAATGAGAATTAGTCCTCCTCGTGTTTTGTCAAATTCCATGAGGCTCTCAGTCATGTTCTCTCAATCTCTCAATCTCTCTATCTGTCTGTCTCACTCTCTCTGTCTCTCTCCACACATATACACATTTTTGTGTGTGACATATTTACATATACATATAATTATGTGTATATGTGAGTGTGTGTGTATATCGATTTGTTTGTTTGTTCGTTTATAGGCTATGTGAATTGACATTTTGGTGTTTCTGAAACCCCTAGCATTACTTGTGACTTCCTCTGACCATCTTCTGCCAGTTAATTAGATGAAATTTCATAGTAGTGTATATGTGTCCACATTATTATTCCTTGGATGACAAGAAACTACTTTTCCCTCAGCTCTAATCTAAGGAGAAAAATCTCAAATCTGTTAAATAGAAAGTTCTTTTCTAACTTGTGTCAAGTGCCTTTGCCTTCTAAAATCTTGGCATAGGATTGAATTCTCCTTCCACCCTTCTTTCTTTTCACTTTGTTTCCCTTTGAAGGATTTCACAGAATCATAGAGTTTGAGAGTTGGAAGAGACCTCAGTAGCTCTGTAATCCAACCAGTGACATACTTGACAAATGAACATTCAGCCTTTGCTAAAAGACTTTCAAAGAGGGGAAACACACTCCTCTGGAGGCAGCCCATTCTATTTTAATATAGATCACATACAAAGATTTCTTGACATCAAATCTAAGTTTACTTTTTTTCATCTTCCACCTATTACCCTGGTTCTGCTCTCTGAGGCCAAAGAGAACAGATCTAATCCCACATTCACATAATAGCCCTCCAACCATAATAATAGTTCAATGACAGCTATCATGTTGCCCCTGAGACTTCTGTTCTCCAAACATGTCCAGTTCTTTCAACTGATTCTCCTGATATGAAGAAACTCAGAATCCTTCACCATTATGACTATTTTCCCATGACACTGTTTTCCCAATGTTCTTTAACTATAATGCTCAGAAATTAATATAATACTTCAGTCTCCACTAACATTTCTTCAGCTCTTATTTCTCCACTGATAAAGTTTTTTTTTAATTTCTATTCTGCCTTCTTCTCTAGTGGGGATATAAGCTTCCATACATAGTTATTATTTGTCAGTGGAAGAAACAGAATGGAGCATGCTACAGGCCACCAAAAATTGCCCTTTCCTTCCATACTTATGGGGATAGAGATGCTCAGTTCACTGTTATTACTGTGGCTTACTCTTAAGGTTATGGCAAAACTCCCATATAAATGTCCTTTTGTCAGGTCTGCTTGTCCAAGACCTGTGCGCCTTTGCACGACTTTATTAGTAGCAAGATGCTAGGTTGGTCTCAGGCTATGATTTTTAATTGTTAATGAAAGCTTAGAATTTTACCATCATTTCTTTAGTGTAGCATATATTTCTATTCACTTAAATAATTTTATTTTCAGATAATCTCATACAGTTCACTCTGCTCCTATAGATATAAACCTGTATGAATTGTTAGCATATATTTCTCACACTCAGTCCCAGTTTGTGTGTATAGAAGGGATACAAAATAGTATCAGTGATAAGAGTGCTAGATTTGGAGGTAGAAGAGACCTGGACCAAATTTCACCAATGGCATTTACTCTCTGTGTGTTATAGGCAAGTCCCTTAGCCTCCCTGAGCCTCAGCACCTTCATCTGAAATAGGAGGATAATTGCAATGTACTTCCCTCACAGGATTGTCTTGAGGACAAAATCAAGGCATCTTTAGAGTTCCCCATAAAGGCCATTTGTCATTAGTTTGGCTATAAGGGGATGAAACAAATTTTCATGAGAAATTGACAGAAGTTAGTCACATTACAGTCACAAAATATATGATAAGAAATAGAGTTTAGAACATCTAGCTCAAGATGGCAAACATCCCCCTAGCACAGAGTCATAGGCTTTGAGAGCTGGAACAGACCTTAGAGATTCTCTAGTTACAATAATTTCAAATGGAAGGATTTGCAAATGATATAAATTGGCTAATCCTCAGATAAACAAACAAAGGAAACTTGTTCATTCCTGCAGATTGTTGCTATGTAAGGCTCATTATAACCAGAAAAGGATGATATCAGGGCTTTAGAGAACTAATAAGGGGCTACAGTTATGTTATGGGACAGATAGCTTTATTGCTTCTACCTTATGTGACATGGGAAACAGTAGCACTCTAGGAAGCAACTTCATTAGAAAGGTGATACGCACAAATAGAATTTACTGGAGTGGCCCCTAGACTAAAATGAGGATCCCCCTCCGACAAGTAATTGATTCATTTCTTGAATGAATACTATACCTATTGAGTGCCCATTATGTTGATTGACCTTATTGCCTGGCCAAGGAGAGGGGAGTATATAGTTATATAAAATAATCTCTGCATATAAGAAATTTACCGTGTCTTAGAAGAAGTAAAACAAAAGACACAGACACCTAAAATACCTACCCTGTACCCCCATTTTTACCTATTAATACCACTGAGTGTGTTCAGGAAGAGTTCTGTTTCCCTCTTTGTATTCTAGCACCTGACATGGTGCAACACTTATTCAGCATTTGTACTTGAAAATAAGACTTTACATTCATATGGTACTTTAAGGTTTGCAAAGCACTTTATGTGCAATATCTCATTTTATCTTTGCAAACATCTTGTCAGGTAGATATTGTGGCATAATAAATAGAGCACTGAGTCTGGAGTCAGAAATACCTGAATCCAAATCCTCACTCATACACTGACTTAGTTATATAACCCTGGACAAGTCACTTCTATCTGCCTGTTTCTTTAGTTGAGAAATGGAGATCATAACACCTCCTTCCCAGGGTTGTTTTGAGTTTCAGATGAGATTATATTTATAAAGTACAGTGACTAGCACATAGTAGGTACTTAATAAATGTTTGCTTCCTTTCTTTCCTTCCATATTTCAGATGAACATGAAGCCCAGAGAGGCGAAGTAGGGTTCAACCCAGGTTTCATAAATGCTTGTTGAATAAATTTGAGTCTTGAGAAAATGCAAAAAATAATTTCAACTACTGACATATAACATTTTTTAATAAACTACACATTTTCAACAATATGCCATCAAATATATAATGATGTGTACTGTTTTGGGAGGCCTCCAACATAATAGCTGTGGCAAATCACTGAACCTCTCTATATCTTCACCCCTAAAAAGTGGATAATACTTGTGCTGTTTCTGTGATGCTCGAATGAAATAATATTTATAAAGTTTTTATAAACCTAGTTATTATTTTGGTTTTATGTCATATATGTATATGTTTGCATATTTAAAAATGCTCATCTGTGTGTACATTCACTTATTTTGGCACTTGACTCAATGTGTGCACATGGGATGACTTCTAATTCCTGTCAACTGTGGTTTTCCTTGATTTCCTAGCCATGAATAAAACACTTCTTAGCATATGAGGGAACTTCCCAGCTCTCTGGAAGCAGCAGAGACTTCTGTGACTTTGAAAACTAAAATGAGTGTATTTCCCTGAAGATATCCTGTGGATCATGTATTTCCAATCATCCCCTAGCTCTATTCTTCCCACATCCCTAGTTTGCCTCAGGGAAGGTGTTTCCGGCTATGGTATTTCTCTGCTAGGTTGATTCATACTGCTTGCCATCAACTCCCCAACTCTCAGCCTTCTCTGTCAGGACTCCCACTGTCAGAGAGATTTTCTGACTATTTCTCACACCTTCCACTTACTATCCTGATTCATAATGGTGTGCTGGTAAATGTTTAACTACTGGCTTTTTGAAAAAAAAATGTATGTAGGAAACATTTTTGTTTAATCTGCTTTATTAATATTTTCTCCATCACTTTTGTGGAACCAGACAGTCAACAAGACAATAAATCATGTCTTCATTTGTGGTTTCCTAATTTTACAATTGGCTCTTGCCAGAAGGCTGACCACACCACTCTTCTACAGGTGATCACTTAGGAGGGCTCTTTGGTGCACATCACCTTTCTAACCCAATAGTTTGTTGCAGAGAAACAGGCAGAGTAAGAAAACAGGGGTTAACCTAAAGATGAAAGAGACACTCTGAAGTAAAGAAAGGCATTTAAAGTTAAGATGCACTCTCCTTCCTTCTGATGATCCAGTCTAGTGTATCTTCTTGCTCCTCTTGCTCTATCATATGATGCTTTCGACCTACAAGACATTGAAGCTAGCCTTTCAATGGCTTTTACTTTCATATATAAAATGTATGTGGTAGTTTATACACTATACCAACTATTGTTAATGGATCCCAAAAGGATAAGACTGGAGGTGAATTAATTACAAATATGTGATTGATAAGACTCCTATAACACTTGAGTACTTCTGTTTCCAGCATTATACAATAACAAAAGCTTTATTTTCTGGCTGTTTGAGTAATTTGGAATATTCAAAATGCAGACTTGAAATTAGAGTTCATCTTAAGTTTTTAATTCTTTCAAAACACCAACTGCCTTGTCCATGCACAGATTCTAATAAATAATTAAATGTAGAAGAGGCTGCTAAAATTATACCATTTTCCCAGAATCCCCCTATAGTGGTTATTATACCAGCTTAAAGAAAACCATAAAATAGACATCTTTATTTACCCATTCATTTATTCATTCAATAACATTTATTATGTACCTACTATATATAAAGCACTCTTTTAGACCGCGAAGGTACATAGACAGAATGAAAAATAGTTTGTAGAGATGGCTTGACCTCTCAGAAGCCACACAAAGGGAAAACAGTCTCTCTCTTTCTCTTTTCTGTTGATTTTCCCCACAAACTTATTCCAGAAACTCTAACCTGTTCTCCTTCACCTGCAACTGGGTTTTTTCAGTGTTCCAGGGAACAGAAACACCAACCTCCTCCTAGGGAAAAAACCTCCAGGAGTCTGTTGGAAGTTGGAAAAACCAACTGCTCAGGCTACCCAGAATTCCAACAACAGGAACCCTTCCCAAGATTCTGTCTGGCCATACAGAAACCTCATCCACTATTCTTTACCCTGTCCTTAGCTGCTAAGATTCCAATTACTCTAAATGGTCCTCATTAGCCCTATGGCTTAATTAATCCTTATAGAACCACTTGTCAGAGTCTCTCACTGCCTTCTTCAGTGACAGCTTTCCCAGAAGTGACCTTGTCTGGGTGATTTCCCAGGATCTCACCCACCCCACCCCTTGTCCCACACTGCTTGCCAGCCCCCCCCACCCCCAACATGGTTGATTATGGCTCTGTTTAAGGCTAAAAGGAAGATCACTGAAGACTGAAGACAAAGAATGGGGAAAAAGATATCCTAGGATACACACACACACACGCACGCACACACACACACAACACTAGTTTGGGGCAGAACAGGTGAAATAAAAGGAAGTCAGTCAAGGGGGCAGCTGGGTAGCTCAGTGGAGTGAGAGTCAGACCTAGAGACAGGAGGTCCTAGGTTCAAACCCGGCCTCAGCCACTTCCCACCTGTGTGATCCTGGGCAAGTCACTTGACCCCCATTGCCCACCCTTACCAATCTTCCACCTATGAGACAATACACCGAAGTACAAGGGTTTAAAAAAAAAAAAAAAAAAAAAAAAAAAGGAAGTCAAGTCAAGTATTTGGTGAAGCACTTACTTTGTGCTAGGCACTGTGCAAAGCAATAAGTATACAGAAAAAGGGCAGAAACAGAACTTGTCTGAGAGGAAATAAACAGATAAATAATGTTAATATAACTTTCTAAGCCTTTCAACTTCATGAAAGAATATTTTTGAGATTGATAATCAGCAAACATTTATTAAGAAGCTACTATGTTCCAGGCATGGTGCTCGGAGCTGGAGATACAAAATGAAGCAAAACGTAGTTCCTATCCTCAAGGAGCTTGCAATCTAAAAGGGAGAAGGCATGCAAAGAAACACATACAAAATGAGATTTAGAGAGCATAAATAAGGAACAACAGAGGGAAGGCCCTAGAATTAAGAGGTGTTGGGCAAGGCTTCCAGTAAAAGCTGGAGATGTCCCCTCTGGAGAAGCTCCCATTCTAATGGGGGAGGGCACAGTGGGAGGGAGGGCCAGTGAAGAGAGCTTTTATCGTGGCAGTCACAGCCGTTGGGCATCATTCCCAGTGTTGTAGTATCATATTCTTTCCACTCACAATGGACAGATATTGATTGATTATTGTTAGCAAGTTCCAGAAGAGATAGTATGGGCTGCAAGGCAGGGTAGATGGAATGTGACCACACTGGGAAGGACCGGCTCCCTAGTAGATAGAGGATTGCATAGGATAAAAAATATGGTCTGGGGAGGATGTGAAACAAGTGAATTTTTCTGACTCATTCAGCCAGCAGGGTAGTTAGGACCTTGTGCCAAATCCCAAAGGTGAGTGAATGGACTAGGAGGGGAAGTTGGGGAGCAGCAAGGGAGTGAGGAAATTCAAGTCTTGAAAATTTGTGTTGTGGATAGGGACACAGGGAGTAATGGTGGCAGGGTCACTGATGGCAGTATATCTGTGCTCGGAGGCCCTTGCATCCTGCAGATGATGGCAGGTAGGATGTGAAAAAAAAAATTGAAATCAGAAGATCTGGGTTTGAATCTTGTATCTGCTTTTTATTTTACTCGCTATGGAGCTTTAGGTAATAATTTCTCTACTATGGGGCCCAGTTTTTTTTCCTGTAAAATGACAGGGTAGGACTAAACCACCTCAGAGTCTTTTTTCTAGCTTAAAATCTTACAGTTCTATGAAGGAAAAGAACAAAAGGAGGAAGACTAATGGAGAGAGGAGAATGACACAGAAAATCTGACTGAATGGAAAAAAAGGAAGAGGATAGAGAATAGATACAAGAAAACTAAAGAGAAGAGGGCGAGGAAGGAAACAAATATTTGGGGAGATGGGCAGAAATGTTAAAAGAGAAATATATATATATATATATATATATAATTTTTTTTACCCAGAGAGGTCGCATTTTTTTTAACTTTTATTTTGAATGAGAAAAATATTTAAAAGCACATGTAAAGTAGAAAAGCAGTAGCAATGCCCTTTATATTTTTATTCCATACGCCTTGGAAATATATACTGAAATTGAAATAGTAGTACTAGAATTAACTTTAAATAGTTTTAAAATCCCCATTTTGAAACAGCACACTTTAATGTTAGTCTACTATCCTCAACTATCATTAAATTTTTCAAATGTGGATGTTGGTCTATTTCTTTTCCATGTTAAGTAAGACATTTCACAACTCAAATGTAACTATTATTCTTACTGCTTAATTTTCCTAAGGCACTTTTAGAAAACCAGTTATTGCTTTGACTATATTAGGATGACTTAGATGTTGGTATTATTCGAAAAGAAACAACTAGGTACTAAACAAAAAAAATTAATTGTAAAGTTGAGAAAATGTAGGTCTATTTAAAGCAGAGATGACAGTTGTTGAGCATGGTGATGTATCATCTTGACATGAACTGAATGAGGTAGATTAGTGACTGACACTAGCAATGTCAGAATTTACATTACAGCACACACAAACTCCATGGAAATATACTATTAGCACCCACAGTAAGCAGTGATGAGTAATGAGATAAAAATTGACAATGTCAATAGTCATAAGCCCTCACAGTCAAGAATAATGAACTACATGTGTGTACGTATATGTGTATATTAATAGATTTATACATAATGAAATATACCTCTTATAACTTCCATCCAAATTAAATTTCAGGCAGCAACAAATACTATGTGAATTCATAGTCTATTCAACTAATTTTGGAACAGATTAAATGTAGAATGTGTTTGCTGCTGAGTATGGTGATAATGATGGCCTTATTATATATTTTTTGGAGATGGGAATGATTGAAAACAATCATCCTTCTATCTTAATATGAACAGAAGGAAAATACTTTGTTTTCCTCCCTTTTTTCTTTAAATTATGCACCTGTTAATTGGTTCCTTTGGTATGCCTGACCTCCAAATAATCTGAACATCAGACTAAAAAACAATAATTGATTTTGAGAATTTGCCAACTCATGAATTAAATTTTCTTCATAATTTGGAAGGATATGGAGCTTTCCTTAGAATTTTTCTCCTAAGATTATTATAGAGAAAGAAGGTTTGTATATAGCTTAGGCATGCTTGGTTAATAATTTTTAGCATGCAGATGTCTTCTTTTTAGTGCACATGTAAAAATCCCTTAGAAGTCATTGTTATAGGAGTAAAATTTAATACACTGTTGAGAGCATGTAGCTTTTAAATATGCATATCATTCACTATCATCTCCTCTTCTCCCTTTTCTCCTTTCCTCTTGTTATTTTGAAACAATCGCACAAGTGGTAGGTCTCTCTTTGTAGGTGCCAAAGAATCTGAAATTGACAAAAGAGTTTTTACTCAGGGCTGTGGATTAGTTGGTAACCCCTGCACTAGCAAGTTCAGAAACCTGATGTACAGCCAGAAAGAAAGCAGGGGGCGGTTGTGGAGAGAGTGAAAGCTCCTAAGTACTATTGAAATGACAAGTTGGCTGACACTCCACAGTGGTTTGCCTGTGCTGTGCTAGAGAGGGGGCACTTCCAAGGGATTTGTAGAGCCTAGCCACAAGTGAGTTCTGATGTATTAGAATGAAAGATGATGAGAGATGAATAGAGGAAAAAAGTTTTAAGAGTAATCAAAGTCTGGCAACTAAGTAAAGTTAAATATAAATATTAAGATATCTTTTAACCTGCTTTCTCTGTCTCTGCCTCTGTCTTTCTATCTCTCTCTCTTTGTTTGTCTATCTGTCTCTCTCTCTCTCCATTTCTGCCTCTGTCTTGTTTTTCCTGTCAGAACCATTGAGCTAGATCAGAGAAAATATACAAAGTTCATAATTAATTTAAATTCAGGAAATATTTCTGATGAGTATTTTTTCTCCAAAGATGTAGTTTCCAAGGCTTTTCTTGTTCACTTTCCCCTCCAAATCTAATGTTTATTATTATGAAAAATCACTCGTTGATTAGATTCAAATGAAGTGAGAATTTATCTGAATAATTAATCTGGAGATAAACCAAGTCAGGAGTCAGAGAACCATAAAGTATTAGAGTTGAAAGGAACCCCAAAGACCATCCAATACAATACCCTTATGACCAGTTGAAATATTTCCTTCTATTTCCATGGGTGGGATAAAAAGGGGTAGCTGGACCTGTGGTTTCATCAGGATATTGGGCTCTGATTTATTAAAACTTGATGAAGATCAGTGGCCTTAGAGAGTTCTCTGCCACATTGAGAAGTTAAATTCCTAGATCAGGATAACACAGTTAGTTTGCATCAAAGATAAGACTTGAACTCAAGTCTTTTAGATTTTAAGGCCACCTCTCCACCCACTCTACAATTTAGCAGAGAGTTTAGCATGCTTAGCAATCAGTTTTCACCAGGAATACAACCCACATTGAGATGAGATTTCTATTTATTTATAATCAGATCTGAATAAATTCACTTAGATAATATAAAAAGTGGATTATTTCTATGTATCCCCAGGATACTTTTCATGACTGATCTATACCTTTCACTACGCTGATCTTCAGGGACCAAATATATCCATTTCTAGGGAAATGGATTTTATTAACCTTAATATGAGTAAGAACAACACAAAAATTACACCATAGCTAAGGGAAATTCACATGCTGTGGTTGAGGCTGGGGGAGAAGAGAATGGAGACTGAAGAAAATTCATTATTCTTAAAAAGAGAGACTGAGAAAGATAAAAACAAAGATCAAATAGGCATGATCTTTTCTTATGTGAGTAAAGCAGCCTAAGTAGCCCATTTCGAATATGGATGGCATTTTGGGGAAGTGAAGTGCCTATTGTAGCTGTTAAGCTTTTATTGAATGTTTCTTCTTTCAGTTACTCAATAAAATATTATTTCCAGAACAATTTAGATATTAGATTTCTATTTCAAGTTTTCTAATGGACCAATTTCATTTCAAACTGGATTTAAAAAAAAAAAAGAACTCTCTCTGTGACATCATTCCCCATATTGGATCAATTATCTGTGTGCTGAATAAACTTTAATTGAGCCATTTTAAATACGTGCAGCTGTTGTGGAGTGAAACAGGCAGGTAGTTTATCTCATTAGTATTAATTTAAATGTTCGTGGTTTTGCACATTTTTACTAAGTGTGTAGTACATATGCATTGCAATGAAACTGAAATTGTATTTTGTAAAAGAATAAGCAGGGCAAGGCAAAAAATTGATAATGATTTATCAAATATTTGGCTCCTGGGACAAATACACTAGAAATGTTGAAATTGTGAATGCTTCTTTGCAACTTTTTTTAACAAGCTTAAAATGACATATTATTATCCAAAATGTCTCTGAAATTATTTTGCTTTGTAAATAGTATTTCACTTCTAAGCATTTGGTTTTAAACTCATGGTTATATTTTTTATGTATCTTGGTGCGTATACATGATATATATTTATATATATACATATATTCATATATATGTATGTATGTACACCCACACCCACCCATAGACACACTCACACACATACATGTTATATGTATGTACATATATGTATATTTTTTTGGGAGAGAGACAGAGAGATACTTTATAGTTAACCCAAGTGAGATCAATTCTGTGGAAGGATGGTCATAATCAACATTTGCAACTTCTCTAAACGTTCTTTTCACAGAAGGTAAAGAAAAATAGTGAGGAGAATTCTCTCTCATTTCTCTGGAAGCTGTTCTCTTTGGTGCCAGATTATTCCTAATACTCATGAGGTCTTTATGTATAGAACTCATTCTAGATTAGAGGACATCTGGGGAACTCTTTCCAATAGGTTCCTTCTTTATGTCTGAGCTCTTCACTTTCATACACTACTATCTGGTATATAGAATCTAGCTAGCCAATTGTGCTTTTTCTTTCATTGTAAATTCTTCAGTGATTGTTCATGCAATGAAATCCAGCCTTCATGTTTCTCTTACCTCATCTAGAACAAATACATTATATGTTAAGGCAATGTTAAACAGCCATGTTCTGCATCCCTTTTTTCCTTCTATATGGTCATAGATCTGACTTTCTTATTACATAGCCAATAAATAAGTGAATGTTACATTGCTACTAGCACAGAGTACATTCTAAAGGAAGTAAAAATTATCTCACCTCTTACCCATAAATTGATGAACAGTCCCAACTTCTTATATCAATTAAAAAGAAATCACTCAACAGAACAAAGAATCTACACTAGGAAGTGTAATCATATTTATTCCCACAAGGGTGCTGGGTAAATAATGAAGATATACTGCCATTTTAAAATTTAAGATTAAAATATCTTTAAAAACTTGAATTTAAATTGAAAACCCAAATTGTACTCTTGAAATCTTTCAAAAATGAAAAAAATTGTCAGTTTTAATACTATGCTAACAATATAGTTTTAAGTGAAAAATATTCTCAAAATAGCCTAATGTTCCCTTAATTCGGCACCCAAAAGTCTGTAGCTATTTAAAAATAAGTGGCTTCTTATTGGGAATAGAATTTTTGTTTTTTTGAGGGGAAAGGGACATTATTGGATTTTTAGTAGCATAGGGAAACTTGATGATAAAATTTCCTCTACCAATGTAGAATACATTGGTAGAGGAAATGTACATGTACGCTGGTAGAGGAAATTCTTGTCAGGTTTTTCCTGTTTGATGAAGATCTAATTCTTCTTCCCCTAACAATAAAAATTCTAGCCATAATAACATGCCAGTGATTTTTAAATAAGTAAAGCCTTTTAGGGGGCAGAATTAAAGGAAAATTTGACCATTTTGAGAAATTTTTGCCTTTTGGCAGTGCAGTCTGTGTGGGTTAGAGGTGGTCTTTAAAGCAAGCTAGCTATACACTTGTTTCATTGCCCCCCCATGGCTAGAAGAGCAGAATTAATATTTGTATAGGATATTCCCCTAAAGGAATTATTTGTATATATTTTACCAAAATGCATTTATTGGACAATCAGCTTTACACACAGCTCTTGTGATCATATTCAACACATGTAATAACTTATATTATGCAATACTGTATGGGTTACACTAATTATTGTATTAGAAATACAGGTACAGAATAGTCTCTCTTAGTTATTAGCCATATCTTTCTTTTCTCTGTCTGTGTCTCTTCTATTTCAGATACCTTGACAAACATTACAGTGGTGTTATTTAGAATAAAATATGTTTCAAATCTTTTAGATCATATTAAAACCATATATTTCTGATTATCTATATAACTGAATATTTATATGTAAAGAAAACTTGTATTTTAAAAATATGTTTACTCAAGTTTCACTTACTACTTGGAAATTTCTGTATAATACAAACTTTGCCGATATCATCTCTCACCTGAAGCATGCAACTCTATGGGGAAAAAAGATGTTCTTCTCTTTGCTCTCAATGTAAATTGATAGTGGAAAAGGAATTAGAACTTAGAATTACTGTCTCATGTTTCGAACTACCTTGTATCTTTTAAAAAATACTAAAAACAGCTACGTGGCTCAGTGTGAGAGCCAGACCTAAAAATGAGAGGTCCTGGGTTCAAATCTGACCTCAGACACTTCCTAGCAGCATAACCGTAGTCAAGTCACTTAACCCCCATTGCCTAGCCCTTACCTGCCTTAGAATCAATATTTATAGATTGATTCTAAGACAGAAATTAAGGGTTTTAAAAAATACTGAAAGATAAAAGGAGAAACAATTTATATTAAGTTCTAAGCACTGCTTAAAAATTTTGCTTATTATACAACCTTTCTTACTTCTTGGTCTTCTATTTATTCTCCCAGAGGTAGTTAAATTAATTTCTATCTTTATACATTATTGAAAGATGAAATACAAAGGTGGAAGGTTTTTCCTTATTTTATTTTCCATATGGGCTGAGGCATCCTCCTGAGTCATGTATACTTTCCTTGTCTCTGATATATATTGACTCCAAGAGACTAAAACATTTCTCAAGATGTCATCTTTCTGACTTATAGGCTCCCATATATTGATATATTTCCTATCCTGTATTTTGGGAAATTTTTACTTTTTTACATATTTTTGCTATCATATATTCTTTTGGGAAAGGGAAGAGCTCGCAGAGTATGAAAATGAAAGAAGTTTGGTCATGAGACTACTTAAAATAAACAAAATACATATTTTTACTTTGATCTGATGCAAGAAAACTATTCATTTTGTATTTTTCTCATGTAATATCTTTTTTGTTTTCTTTCTTATTTGCTACTACACAGAAATAGGTTTTTTCCTCTCTAAATTATACTTGCATTTACAATTTTTTTGGTAATAACATCAGCAACAAACAAAATCTATCACCTGCCTAGAGAAATGAGGCACTTTAAAGAAGTGAATATAGTTTGTATTTTATATACATTTATACACACACACACACACACACACACACACACACACACAGTATATTTGTATACAATAAAGCCAACCTCTCACCCAGGTACTTACACACCCACTTAGCTCTCCCTACCCAGCTAAATGTCCTCCTGATTAAAGCCTTTATTGAGGTGTCTGACCAAAACCTTCCCTAAAAAAATTTAACTCTTCATCTCCTCTCTCCTATACAGAGTACCATGTTCTAGTCCCACCAGTGTCCCTGATTTTAGCTCTGTATCAAATGTGAGCTTCAACTAGAATATAAACTTCTTGAGGCCTAAGGCTATGTCTAATTTTTATTTTCATATCTCCAGAGCATAGCACCTGCAACATAGTAAGCACTTAATAAAAGCATATTTAATTGAATTGAATTCTGTTAAGAGAAAAGCAATCAGATATATCTAATTCACACTTGGTGGTAAGTAGTTGATATTCCATAATTGACCTAATACCTCTCCAAATATATTTTTAGCCAATTTAGAGTTATTCACTCAAATTGGTCCCTAATTAGTAGAATTTCAGGTGGAAGGAAAGGACATTTTTAGGTAGGCAGCCCTTTATAGTACCACAAGCTATTTTTATTATATAATTGGAAAATAAAAATAAACTGCATGGTATGTGTATGCATTTTTATACATGTAAACAAATAAGTATTTTATATTTTAGGTGTGTCTATGTGATGCTTTCTGCCTCATAGCAAAAAGTAATATTATGTGAATTGAGATAGCATGAATGAATTATATCTCCTTTAATATAACTATGTATAAAGTAGGTGTTTAATGCCTATACATATATATATATTCCCAGACTGATATTAACAAATGGCTCCCCAAATTTATTTCTAAATCTATGGTGCCATCTATGTTACATGGCAGCTTTTCTTAGTATTAATAATGGAATCTATCATAGTATTTGTTCTAACTATAGGGCAGCTCCTTCCAATAATAATACCCTGAAAATTTATTCATCTCATTGACATAGATCAGTGTCATTTTTATTAAGCATAAATATAATAACCACATTATTCCTATTGGTTTTGATGGCAAAATAGTATCATGTAGACAAAAATCTCCAGATGGAGGTGTCATTCTCAAAAGTCATCACTAAGCGATTAGATAATCACATTTATTGAAAACATATGTCTCCTATTTCTAGCGTCTGGGCACATGTTTTTGTTTATATTTTAATGAATTTTTGACACATGTAAACATGCAGCTCAAGTGGAACCCGGAGGTGGGCTTGTCTAGACAATTCTCATAAAAACATCTCAAAAGAAAATTTCTTTTTAGCAATGGGAAGATCAACTTCCCATAATATAACACTGAGGTAACATATTTGTTTTTGAGGTACAGTTTTTAGATTTAATTTTGAAAATTATACTGAATTATATCAAGAAAAATGTGCAATGGAATTAAAAAACTGGCTTATAAGCCAAAAAGTAGATAAAATAATGTATGAATATGTATCCATCCTTTTCTTTGTATGAAACCTGAATTTTTATTCAAAACTGAAGCCAGTGCTTTGAAGTCTGATTCTCATCTAAGTGGTCAGTCCAAATTTATAAACAGAGTGGAGAATGAGAATATAAGAAGCATTACAACCAAAAAAGTTGTTTCTTTTCTAATCTATTGGCCAGAAAATCAATGCAATTCTTATCTATATTTGGTACCAAAACCAAATAATATACAGAGGAGAAAAAAACATTTTTTCAAAGACTGAAAAAATTCTAAAACCGGTAACAAAATAGATATATGATCCTCCTTGAAAAATTTTAAATCTTAATTTTGTGAGTTTATACTATATAGGAAAGGAAGTTTTATGTATGGAATTATAAGTCAACTTTGATGCCTCTTTACTATGGGCTAACTATGGCTCAGAAATTATTCCTTAACACTGTCTCATAACAGATATCACTCTGGAAATTGGAGTGTTCCTACGGGAAAAAAAAAGGTTCTAATTAAAATTGCTTCTCAGTATTTAAGTTCTTTGTAGATGTCTCTTCTATGGTCCTTTTTTTTGGGGAGGGTTATTGAGCTTATGTTTGCATGTATGCACACCTATATCTACACACATATATACAGACACATACATACACACATAAATACATAGATATACATCTTGTGTGTATATGTATAGATAATCTATACCAAGAAAGATCTATGGTTGCCTAGACAAGGATCTCAAAATGTCTGGAAGAGTGAGGTGGTCCCTGACTTTGGAAAATGTCATATACTATGTTTGCAAAGCCATTATTCATCTCTTTCTTCTTTAGTTCATGCTTTCCTCATTCTTTGGTTAAGCATCTTGTATATTCTTTTTAAAAAATTTTAGACCCTTACCTTCCATCTTAGAATGAACACTGCATATTGGCTCCAAGGCAGAAGAGTGGTAAGGGCTAGGCAGTGGGAGTTAAGTGACTTGTCCAGGGTCACACAGCTAGGAAGTGTCTGAGGTCCGATTTGAACTTGGGACTTCCTGTCTCTAGGCCTGACTCTCAAACCGCTGAACCACCTAGTTGCTCCCCTTGTGTATTCTTTTTGAATTAAAAAAAGTACCTGCGTCCTCCCAAATGTCAAGTTAACAAAACGGCCACTTAACCTTCTGCTGAGTAGCCTGGCTTTAAGAGGCAGCACGGTGAGGGACAAGGAGCGTAGCCGCATAAGCCAAAGGATGCTTTCAGGGTCCAGGAGATTCTCTCAGATCCTAATAGGCAGAACATCGCTGATCTGAACCGAATGAACAAATGAATCAACAAAGTAGTGATTAAATGTCTGCTCTGTGCAAAGGACTATGCTAAGCCCAGAATAGAAATAAAGACTGTCCCTGGGTCCCCAGAAGCTCACATTCTAAGGGAGGGCACAACATACCTGGAGGAAGAAAGTTCACCCGGCCTCAGGAGCAGCAGACAAACACATAGTAATGCCTCTTCTTTAGGCTATTTCCACAGTTACATTCCTGCCTGTCCTGGCATTGCACCATTTTTCAGCTCCCAGGACTTTTCTCACTCTTCAGTCACTACGCCTGGCCTGCCATGGCTATGGCCACGCCCCCTGCGCTGCCCTGAGGGAAGCCGGAAGTATCCATCCTCCCAGAGAGCTGGGCCTCAGCATCTAAACTGGCTGCATGATGGCGTGGGGGAGTGAGGGAGAGAACATGGATTGCTAAATACCAGGAAATAAATATTAAAAATTGTATTGACATATAATCTGGAAAAAATATATGTTTTTCAAAAGTTAGAACCTGCCATAAATGAATTTGTAATCTAGTTAGAGAGTTAGAAAGCAAAGAAATATTCAAAAATAATGTATATAAAAGATAAATAGTAAATAAATAAGAGAAGGAAGACCCTAGAATTGAGTGGTTAGAAAAGGCCTCTTATAGAGGTTGGGATTTTAGTTAAGATTTAAAATAATGGCAGGGAACCCAATAGATAGAGATTAGGAACAAAAGGATTCCTGGCTCAGGAGACTGCCAAAGAAATGCCCAAACCTTAGAAATGTGGGATTGCAAAGAGGTCAATGTCACAGAATTCTTTTTGTGATTTGAAAAAAAGTATTTAATTAATTAATTTAGAATATTTTTCCATGGTTACATGATTCATGTTCTTTCCCTCCTCTCCTCCTATCTGCCTCCTGTAGCCAACAAGCAATTCCACTGGGTTTTACATGTGTCATTGATCAAGACCTATTTCAATATTTGCACTAGAGTGATCATATTTAGAGTCTACATTCCCAATCATATCCCCATCAACCCATGTGATCAAGCATTTGTTTTTTTTCTGTGTGTCTACTCCCACGGTTCTTTCTCTGGATGTGGATAGTGTTCTTTCTCATAAGTCCTTCAGAACTGTCCTGGATCCTTGCATTGCTGCTAGTAGAGAAGTCCATTATATTAGATTGTGCCACAGAATATCAGTCTCTGTGTACAATGTTCTCCTGGTTCTGCTCCTTTCACTCTGCATCAATTACTGGAGGTCATTCCAGTTCACATGGAATTCCTCCAGTTCATTGTTCCTTTTAGCACAAAGGTATTCCATCACCAAAAGATACCACAATTTGTTTAGTCATTCCCCAATCGAAGGGCATCCCCTCATTTTCCAATTTTTTGCCACCACAAAGAGTACAGCTATAAATACTTTTGTACAAGCCTTTTTCCTTATGGTCTCTTTGGGGTATAAACCCAGCAGTGATATGGCTGGATCAAAGGGCAGGCAGTCTTTTTAAGCCCTTTGGGCATAGTTCTAAATTGCCATCTAGAATGGGTGGATCAATCCACAACTCCACCAGCAATGCATTAATGTCCCAATTTTGGCACATCCCCTCCAATATTTATTACTTTCCTTTACTGTCATGTGAGCCAATCTGCTAGGTGTGAGGTAGTACCTCAGAGTTGTTTTGATTTGCAATGTCACTGAATTGAAGAAGAGTACAGCACTTGTTTCTTCAGGTGATACCTGTGAGAGCTAAACCAGAACTAGGATCAGTGATAGGGGGAATGCTGCCACTTGGTAAAAGGAGTTTCCAGACCAGCACTAGTCAATTAGCCACCTATACAAACAATATCAAGGGTAATTTTTTGAAATGTGTACCAAAGAAAGAACTTACTATTTGAAAATTTGCTGGGAAAAGTGGAAAACAGTATGGCAGAAATTAGGCATAGACCAACACCTCATGTCATGAAATTAGGTAAAGTCAAAATGAAAACATGATTTAGAAGCAGAGGTATGATACCGTAAATAAATGAGAGGAGCACAAAATAGCTTACTGGTCAGACCTATGGATAAGGGAAGAATGTAGGTCAAAACAAAACAGAGAACATTGCAAGATATAAAATAGATAATTTTGACTACATTAAATTTAAATGTTTCTGCACATAAAAAAGCAATACGACCATGATTAAAAGGCAAATGAACTGAGGGGGGAGGGGTGATCTTTACAGCAAGTTTTTCTGACAAAGGCTTCCTTTCTCAAATATATGAGGAACTTAGTCAAATCTATAAAAATACACTGCATTTCCCAGTTGAGAAGTGGTCAAAGGTTATAAACAGGCAATTCTCAGATAAAAAAATTAAAACTATCCTTAGTCATGAAAAAAATACTCCAAATCACTATTGACTAGAAAAATGCAAACTTAAACAACACTGAGTTACCACCTCATACCTATAAGACTGGCTAACATGACAAAAAATGAAAATGATAAATATTGGAAGGGATGTAGAAGAATCAGGGCACTAATACAATAATTAAACTTGTAATAAAGTCATAGTGGAGAGCAATCTGGCACCATACTCAAAGGACCACCAAACTGTGGAATCCCAACAATACCACTACCAGAGACTAAAGATGGGGGGAAAGATCACACTTATTCAAAAATATTTACAGCACCTCTTTCTGGGGTAGCAAAGAACTGGAAACTGAAGGATGTCCATCAGTTAGGGAATGGCTGGTACATGTTTGTCGTACATGTTTGCTATGGATTATTATTGTGCCAAAGGAAATGACAAACAGGACGATCACAACAAAACCTGTAAAAACTTATACATGAAATGACATAAAGTGAAGTGAGTAGAACTGAGAGAACCCTGTACACAGTAACAACAATAATGAATGATGATCAGATGTGAATGACTTAACTACTATCATTAAGGGAGAGATCCAGGACATCTCCAAGAGACTCATGATAAAAAAATTAAAAAAAAATAAAAGATTTCTACAACCATCAAAGTAATAAATGGAGTCTGAATGCAAATTGAAACATACCAATCTTTACTTATTTCCCCTCTGGATTTTTCTTCAGTGTAAGCAATATGTCTTCCTTCACAACAAGATGAACATGGTAATATGTATTAAATGATAATATATGTACAGCCTTTATCATATTACCTGCCTTCTTAGGAAGGGGTAAAAGGTGAGGTGGGGGGAGAGAACATTGATGACAAAATATCAGAAAACATATATTACAAAATTGTATTGACATGTAATCTGGAAAAAAATTTAAATTTATATAAAAAATGTTATGTTAAGGCATACAATACTCTGGCTGTCATCCCGTAAGTAAACATGACCTAACTCTTCTCTTTACATTGCTTTACATTTTTTTTCTAATTGCTTCATTTTCATCACTAACAATCAATAAATATATCCCAAAGGGAAATCATGAAGCAGAGCCCAACTGATTTTTTGAACTGAACAGATTAAAATTTTTGTAAAGTTCTGACATTTTTGGATATAACTTACATTTCTTTTTATTAGTCTAGTAGTCTGACCATGATGATGGGCACTGAAATTCTTGAAATTTAATGCTATGAAAGAAGATTTCTTTCTGATATTTCTAATTAGGAATGATGGGACCTGCCAGAAAGCCTATGAGGAAACATGTTCTCATGAAATGATTTCCTTGGTTTTGTAAGGATCAAGTAGTTCATGAAAACATTCCAGTACAGAATCTCTAGCCAGTGTTTTGTTTTGTTTTATGATATTTTCCGAAATTCATGCCCTTTTCCTTTTGTTAAATTTGTCTTTCTGCATTGCCCTTCTTCATTGCCTTTCTTTTTTAGTTACATTTATTCTTATATATTTCTCTTATATATATGGAGGCAAATTTAAGGTATCTCCTTAAGAATCCTAAATTGTC
>NC_058134.1:139508923-139623923 GCF_016433145.1 Gracilinanus agilis | reverse complement strand
AGCCTGACTGGGTTAGCCAGCTGCATATCCAATATTTATATCTGTCTGTCCTATTGGCAATGAAGGGCCTGCCTTGAATAGTAGCAAGCCCAGAAACAAGTGTAGGCCCCAAGGATCCATTAATTACCTCTAGCAGCAGGGGCTGCCTTGCTCCAGATCCCAGGACTGATCTGTGGGAGGAGCATTTTAATTTACAAGGCAGAACATGGCCAGGGGCAAGGAAATGAGAGCTTTTTTTTTCCTTCTTTTCTTTCTGAGAAAGGCAGCAAAAACATGGGAGTTTATGGGTGGTCATGGCCAGTAAGACTTGAGCCTGGAGGCCAAACTTGTGTGGTAACTGAACATTAGATCCTATAATAGGCAGATAGGCTATGGGAGGGGGCTATAACATTGCGTTACAAAAAATGGTCCCAACTGTATGGTATTAGAAGAGGACATAGGTTAGTGAACTTTTTAAGTAGAGAGAGCATGTTTCTGATAAACATCTTTGAGTTAGTTACTGCCCATATGGACAAAAAGGACTCAAAATTCTTGTAAAAGAAAGTATCTTTTGAATCATTTCATTGTAATTGCTCAAAAGTTGACTGTTCTAAGCAGGATAGGGAGCTTCTGCCATATAGATGGTTATAGAATTTCAGTGCTATAAGAAATTTTCGATATCATTAGAACCATTGAATTTAGAGCTAAGAGTAATCTTAGATAAAACTCTCATTTTTCATATTATATTTAAAGAGCCAAGTCAAATTTATAAAAATGCAAGTTATCCCCCAATTGATAAATGGCCAAGGGATGTGAAGTGGTTGTTTTCAGATAAAGAAATTAAAGCTATCAATAATCATGTGAAAAAATGTTCTAAATCCCTCTTGATTAGATAAATGCAAATTAAAACAACCTTGAGGTATCCCCTCATACCTTATCAGATTGGCCAATGTGGCAGCAAAGGAAAGTAATAAATGTTGGAGGGGATGTGTCAAAAGTGTGACACTAATGCATTGCTGGTGGAGTTGTGAATTGATCCAACCATTTGGAATTATGCCCAAAGGGCTTTAAAAGAATGCAAACCATTTGATCCAGTAATACCACTACTGGGTCTGTATCCCAAAGAGAAAAAGAAAAAGGAAAGAGGCCTGTTTGTACAAAAATATTTATAGCTATTCTTTTTGTGGTAGCAAATTGGAAGCTAAAGGGATGTTCCTCAATTGGAGAATGGCTGAACAAATTGTGGTATATGATGGTGATAGAATATTATTGTGCTATAAGGAATGATGAACAGGATGATTTTAGAAAGAGCCAGAAAGACCTACATGAACTGATGCAGAGTGAAATAAGCAGAATTAGAAGAACATTATATAAAACGATTATGCAATATTGTGGAACAATCAAATGTGATGGACTTTACTACTAAAAGCAATACATTGATCCAGGACAATTCTGTAGATTTATGAAAAAGAATGCTGTTCACCTCCAGAGAAAGAACTTTTGGAGTAGAAATGCAGATGAAAACATGTGATTTATCACTTGTTTATTTGGGTATATGTTTTGTGGCTTTGGTTCTATAAAATTATTTATTTACAAAAATGAACAATATGGAAATATGTTTTGTGTGTAATACATATCTAACTCAGAAAAAAGAAAAAGAAAAGAATAAAAAAAGAGTGATCTTAAAAACTATCAAGTCCAAACTCTTCATTTAACAAGTAAAGAAGACTAAGTTAAGGGATACAAGTTGTCCTGGGTTTTAAAGAGCTAATCAGTGCCTGTTGGAATTTTAAACTCAGGTCTTCCTGACATCAAGCCCAGAATTCTAGCTAATATATTACCTTGATGTTTCTCATTCTTTAATACTTCTTTCTCATAGTTTTGACCTTTTCAGGGAAACAAAGTGAATTGCTCATTGATATAAAAACATTGGTTATATATTCAATGATATAATAAAACTTTGAAAATAAAATCTCTCCACAGTCAAGAATGGTAATCCTTTTTGAGACCATATTCATACTCTCAGATCTTTCTGGGTATAATATTAATTAAATAAATTCTTCATTCAATAAATATTAACTAAACTAAAGCTTAATAACTATACAGTGCTGGAGAAAAAGAATAATATCTCTTCAAGGAACTTTCTGTCTACTATATAAGGCAATATGAGAGTGGTATAAAGCATAACAATTCACTGAAAGGAGAGCTCATCTTTAGTTAGGATGATCATGAACATACCCACAAATACAGACACACACACACACACACACACACACACACACTCTCCTACCTTCATGGAGAAAATGGAATTTGAGTTAGGATATAGAATCATAGATCTTCAGCTCTGAGAGTATCAATGGAACTTGTCTAGTCTTATCTTTTTGTCCAAGAAATCTGTCTCCACTAAGGCATCTAGTTTGTACTAAAAACATTTTCAGTAATAAGAAATCTACTTAGAAGAAGTTCTATTTTATTTTTGGAGGATTCCAATTATTAGAAAGGATTTATTCATACTGTCAAAATCTATTTCCTTGCAACTTTTATCCATGAATCCAATTTCTTCACTTGAACTAGATGACCTCTTCAGTTCTGTATCTATAACTATGATTCTTTTAATTTCATCCCAGACCCATATAACAGCCTTTCATATGTACAAAGAAAGCTCTTAGTATAAAGATATCTCTCTAAGTCCATTAATGTGGGTAAGTATTTTAGCTAAAATGGAACTTAGTTTCTGTTTAGTGAGAAATATGACTTAAAATGTAGGGAGGAGACCTTGTATTTCATAAAGATTGGAGAGGGCCTTTTCCATGCCAAGGTGATGGTTCTATACTATTTTCAATAGTCAGTGAGAGTCACTCAGGATTTAAAAGGGGAGGCAGATCAAAATAGTGGGTTAAAAAAAGTAGTTGTACAAAAGAAATGTGGAGAAAAAATGGAGATAGATCAAACAGAATGCACTAATAACTCAGGGGAATCATTTGAGAGAATGTGTAGAAATCATAGAAAGAAGGAAAGAAAAGAAGGAAGAAGAGAGATATATGTATTTATTTAGTGTTTCCTATTTACTAGGTACTATGATAAATGCTT
This sequence comes from Gracilinanus agilis, assembly GCF_016433145.1. NCBI lineage: Eukaryota > Metazoa > Chordata > Mammalia > Didelphimorphia > Didelphidae > Gracilinanus > Gracilinanus agilis. Next base: position 139,620,854 of record NC_058134.1, on the reverse strand, counting down.
CATTTGATCCTTACAGTAGCCTTAGGAGGTAAATGCTATTATCCCTCTTTTATCATTGAGGAAACTGAGACAAACAGAGGTCAAGGGACCTACGGTCACATAGTAAATGTAAGAGGATTGATTTGAACTCAGGGCTACTTGACTCTAAATCCAGTGTTTATCTATTTCACCAATTACTACCTTATGGTAATATAGTGAAAAGTATAGAGATGAAGACAGTGAGAAGGGAAAATTTGTAAGATATAATCATTATTTACATTTGAGACATGAGGGAATAAGTAATGAGAAGATTCAGAGAAAATTTGAAAGACTTATGTGAACTGCTATAATAAGAAATGTGCAGAAACAGCAAAATAATTTTATAGGATGATTACAACGATGAAAGGGACAACAATGAAAGAGATCGGAAACTCAGTGTAGTGAGCAAACCAGAGAAAAGAACAAGACTATATGTTGGTAAAGCATGCCTCCTTCTTGGTAGAAGGGTGAAATGCAGTGTAAATGGTCAGATGTTTTTTGATAATAGCAAACAAATTTGTTGTTTTCTTTTGTTTAGCTAGATTTCTTTGTAAAAAGAAAGGGGTTGTGGAAGAAATTGGTTAGTGACAATAATGTATGTTAGTAAGGGAAAAATCTTCAGTAGAACTTTTCCAAAAAAAATCATAAGGAAGGGTTAATTTTTCTGGGGAAAATAATTACTTTGTTTTTTTTTCATGCTGAGTCTGAAGTATGAGGATAGTCAAGCGATAAGTTCTTTGGCAGCAAGGTAGTGCATTGGGTTGGATGTTGAACTTGGAACCAAGAAGGCTTCAATTCAAATTCAGCTTCAGACATTTACTACTAGTGTAACTCTGGGCATATCCCTTAATCTCTGTTCCTTAGTTACTTCATCTGTAAAATAAGAATGATAATAGCAATACCTTCTGGGGTTGTTGTGAGGGTAACATGAATTAATTTTAAATATTCAATTTACAAATATTTGATAATTTTTTAAAAGTATTTACAAAACCTTGAAGTTCTATATAGGCTAGCTCTTACTAAATGTATACTGGACAACTCAAAATATTCGCTTGGATCCCTAGGAATGCTAATTGAATTAGAAAACTATTTATTAAGCACCAACTCTAGCCAGGTGAGACACCAGGTACAAAGCAAATGAAAATACAGGCAGAGAATTGAGTATGCCATCTAGAGGCAGAAGGAAAGAATAAAAAGCTTGCTATCCTCTATAAACTAACAGCTTAAAATCTCCGTATCACAACTTCAAAACCCAAAGTATCCTTGAGAATTTAAGAACAAATTATGCCACAATTGGAGCATCATCCCAGATAAAACTATTAAATAAAAACAAGGATGAGGAGAGCAAAGATGGCAGAGTAGAGGCAGTGACCCAGCTGAGCTCTCTCAACATTCCCCTCTTAACAACTTTAAAATAACATTTCAAATAAAATTTTAGAGTGAGACAAAAAAAGCCAGCGTTAGACACTTTTTCCTACCTAAGACAACTTAGGAGGTTGGCAAAAGAGACCTTTGATACTGGTGTTGGATAAGTTTGGAGTGCACACAACTGGAGTTTAGAGGCAACCACAGCATTGATGGCAGCAGCTTAAGGAGCCTTTAAGCCTAGAGAATGTAAGAGGGACTCTTGCTGGCACCAGTTGCAGCTGACACTGATTGGCAAACCTGTTGCTCATACTCAATTCTAAGTCACAGTTTCAAGGCTTGAGGTTGCATAAAGGAGCAGGGGGCCTGGTTAAAGTTCTAGAGCTAAGATGAGAGCTGTGACCACATCTCTTCTTGGATCATAGCACCTTCAAAGCACCAAAACTTGCAGACTCCAAAAACCAGCTCTGAAAATGGAAGCACAAAAAGGGATGAAGCTTGGGCCATTGCCTCCTCACTCCCACGTGACCAGAGACCAACTTTAACATACAATTAAAATCAAGAAATAAAAGAGAAAAATGAACAAAGAACTAGCAAAGAACTTGAACATAAAAACTACCCTGCTGGCAGGGAAGACCAAGGTACAAACTCAGAAGACAAAAATGTGAAAAAATACACCTATAAGCAGCTACTAGTAAAGCTTCAGAGAAAAGTACAAATTAGACATTAGCCCAACAAGAATTTCTGGAAGAGCTAAAGAAAGAGATAGAAGTGATAGAAGAAAAAATGGGGAAAGAGTTCGTAACTTTATGAAAGAGGCACAAAAAATGCTGAAGAAAAGAATTTAAACGGACTTGGTCAAATGGGAAAAGAGGTACAAAAATTTAATGAAGAAAATAATTTCTTAAAAATTAGAATTGGACAAATGGGAGCTAATAAGTTCATGAGACATCAAGAAACAGTAAATCAAAGTCAAAAGAAGAAAGAAGTGAAATATCTCATTGAAAATAAAACAACTGACCTAGAAAACAGATAAAGGGGAAATAATTTAAGAATTACTGGACTATTTAAAAGCCTTGATACCAAAAAGAACCTATATAACATATTTAAAGATATTATGAAAGAAAACTGCCATGATATCTTAAAACCAGAGAATTCTCTCTAAAGGAGATCTCAAATAATAACAAACAAGAATATTATAGACAAATTCTAAAGTTTCCTGTTCAAGGAGGAAATGTTGCAAGTGCCAAGAAACATTTCAAATATCATGGAACTACAGTTGGGATCACACAAGATTTAGCAACTTCCATTTTAAAGGAGCAGAAAGCTTGGAGTATACTATCTCCTAAGGCAACAGATTTGGGATTTCAACCAAGAATAACCTCCCTAACAAAACTAAGTATAATCCTTCAGAGGAAAGAAAAAAGAGATTAATGAAAGATCAGAACTACATAAAAATTTGACATTCAAAAAAAAGAAGAAAGAGAAATTATGAGGAACTCAAAATTAAACTATTTACAGTGTTATTTAGGAAGATGATACATGTAACCTCTAAGTTAGATCTTCATCATTATTAGAGCACTTATAAGGAGTCTACACAGACAAAGGTCATAGATATGTCAGTTATTTTTTATGATCTCCAAACAAATGAAGAGATGAGAAAGAGGGATGTACTTGAAGAAGGGGGAAGGGAGAAGTAGAATGAAAATCAGCTCACAAAAGAGGTGTACAAGGAAGAACTTTTTACAGTGAATGGCAAAATTGTGGGCGTGGGTGGTTTAAAGAGAAAGAATGTATATACACACTCAATTAAGTATAGAAATCCATTTTAGCCAATGGGGAGATAGGAAAGGAAAGAGGTAAATTAAAAGAGGTCATAATAAAAGGGAGGGGAGATTAAGGGAAGAAGTAATTAGAAACAAAATTTTGAGGAGGGACAAGATAAAAAGAGAAGGATAAAAGAAAAAATAGGATAATGGGAAATACACAATTAGTAACCATAACTGTGAAAGTGAATGGGATGAGCTCATCCATAAAATGGAAGCTGATAGGTGAATGGATTAGAAACCAGAATCTAACAACATATTGTGTACAAGAAACATGAAACAGAAATACACACAGAGAGAGTTAAAATAAGCAACTGAGGTACAATTGGTTGTGTTTTAACAGAAATAAAAAAGGCAGGGGTATTGATCATGATCTCCAACCAAGCAAAAGCAAAAATAGACTTAAAAATATAAGGTAATCAGGAAAACTACATTTTGCTTCCATAGGCAAAGAAATAATACCAAAAATTATTATATTTCTCTCATTAATTCCTCATTTCTCACATATATAGGGAACAATGTCAAATATATAAAAATAAGAGCCATTCCCCAACTGATAAAAGATATGCACAAGCAGTTTCTATAGTCATAGGAAAAAATGCTCTAAATCAGTACTGACTAGAGAAATAAACTTAAAGCAACTCTAAGATATTACCACATGCCTATCAGAAATAACAAATGCAATAGGGGTTGAGGAAAAATAGGTACATTAAGGAACTTTTTGGGTTGTGAATTGGCTCGACCATTCTGAAGAACAATTTGGAAATATTCCTAATGGGCTATAAATACACACCCTTAGGTCTTTACCCCAAAGAGATGAAAAATAAAACATACATATATATATTATGTATATATATATATATGCTCTTTTGATAGTGGACAAGATTTGGAAATTGAGAGGATGCCCTTCAAGTGGGAAATGACTGAATAAGTTGTGACATATGATTGTGATGAAGTGCTATATGTACTAAATGATAAGGAAGGTAGTTTCAAGAAACTATGGGAAGACCTGTATGAATTAGTGCAAAGTAAAATGAATAAAACAAAGAGGTCATGGTACACAGTGACAGCAATACTGTAATGATGATTAACTATGAAAGACTTGGCTACTCTGATCAGTACAGTAATCAAAAACAGTTCTAAAGATCTCAGGATAAAAATGCTATCTTCCTCCAGAGAGAGTTGATGAACTCTGGGCGCATACTGAAGTATCACTTTCTCAATTCTTTTTTTTGTTGTTCTTGCTTTTTTAGTGATATGGCTAATATGGAAATTTTTTCATTATTTCACATATATAATTGAGATAATTATGCTTGCCTTCTTAGTGAGTGGGGGAAGAGTAGAATAGAAAGAAAAAATTTGGAGCTCAAAATTTTTAAAAATGTTAAAAATAAATAATGTGTTTCAAATGAACAAACAAGAATGTAGTACTTATCAACAATGTTGTGCTGCTTGCTACATGGAATCATGCTAAAAATGCTTTTAATGAGTTCAAAAATTGATAAATATCCATCCTAATTTTTATCCATTTAAAAATATCTATTTATCCATCTATACAGCAATTTACTGAATATTTAATGAAATGTTAGATAGTTACTTTTTCAGACCTCTTTTTATCTCAACTACAGTCACTGTAAGAATGAGAATTACATCAGTCTGTTCCATGCCTTGGAAGTAGGAGGTAAACTAAAGCAGTATCAAGATGGGAGACTGCCAGCCAAGGTGATACGGAGTGGTGACTTCATGTGACCTAAGAAATATGTCAGTGAAGGCTTGGCAAGAATCTTAACATATTGGCAAGTGTGGGTCCTGAACTTGTTGGTTTAGCTATTCAACTGATATGATGGAATTACACTTAAGTCAAAGAAATAGATGAAGTAAAATATGGTTGCAGGCTCTCACTACTTAAAACAGTATTAATGATTATTATGGCACAGAAAAAATTAGAATGTGAGGTGTTTTGGTAAGATATAAAGGAACACATTGAAAATAACTACTTTTAAATTACTAGAAATATTTCAATGCAAATTGCACTGACCACTTAAGCAGGTAAGCCAGAAGTATACATGAAATTAATTGAAGATAGTAATTCATCTCTAGAGTTACTGTTTGCATTATAAAATTAGAAACAGATCTTACCAGTTACAAGGAAAGACTTCCTACTGTTCTATTTCCAATGGTACTCAGTTCCAAGTGACCTAGCAACATATTAAAGACAAAGGCTGACAATTGTAAGAAATAAGTCCAGAGTAGATAAAATAAGTCAATCAGTCAGGGAATTAAAATATAAATAACCTCAGACTACTACAGTTTTTCAATAAATTAAGTTCAGTTATATGTTAAATCATTTTATACATAGCATTCACAGATTGAATCACATGTAAAAACAGGTAAACATAATAAAATAATTAAAAACAAAAAGGGTGTTCCAAAAAACCTAGTAAGTGTAAAAAACAATTCATTATTTATTTGATGAGTGTGAAACAAACCTCCAGAAATATAATATTTATATAGCTTGAACAGATTATTTATAACTTTTTAAATAAGGAAAATATACATAATTCTAATAAAGAACTATGATAAGGGGCTTGGCAGAACCATAGGGAGCCATCCTTCAAGAATTCAATTTAAGCTCCCTATTTTTCCAAGTTAAAGGAACTGTACAATAACATCATGTTAATAACTTGATGTATTGAACTGGTGATAAAGTGCATAGAATTCAAGGTATGGGGTCAAATCTAGCCTCAGATACTAGCTGTGTGACCCTAGGCAAGTTACTTAATCTGTTTGCCTCAGTTTTCTCAAATGTAAAATATGAATGATAATACCTTTTAAGAGAGTGGTGAGAATTTGATGACATGATGTTTACAAAAAGCACTTTCTCTAGTGCTTGGCACATTATAGGTACCATATCAATGCTATTCCATTTTCATTCCAATTATATTATACTGCTGAAAAACATATGACAACTTCTTGATCTTTTGGAATCTTTCTCTAAATATGTCAAAATGTTACTTGAACATTTCCTAAAATTAAAAAAAATATATAAATTTTGTGTTTTCCCAGTTTACATGGCAATACAGCTTCTTAATATTCATTTTTTAATTTTTTACAATCCATGTTTTCTCTCTCCCTCTCCTCCTCCTTCCCCAAGTAAGCAGTAATATGATATAGGTCAAACATATTATTATATGATATATATTTCCATGGTTATTATGTCACAAATGAAGACACACTATTTACATTAGACAAAAATTCATGGAGGAAATAAAGTAAAGAATGGCTTGTTTCAATTGGCATTTGGACTTTGTCTGTCCCTTCTATGGTGGTGGGTATCCTCTTTTTGTCATGAGTCTCTAGGAGTTGTCCTGGATCCTTGCCTTCTTGATAATCTTCCTACATTATTATTATTACTGTGTACAATGTTCTCCGGTTCTGCTCACTTCACTTTGCATCACCTCATATAAGATTTTTTAGGTTTTGTTGTGGTCACCTTGTCATTTCTTATGGCAAAATTGTGTTCCATCAAAAGCTTATACTACAGCCTTCTGGGCTAAGATGACCACAGTATAGAAACAAGGGATTTCCTCTCCTCACCACCTACAGATCTAAAGAGCCTCAAAAGGGCAAAAACCAAAACCACACAAGTGAAGGGACTCTTCCGCAGTGCACAGCCTTGAAGGTAAGCAGAGTTTGGGCATTTTCACACTATCAGGGGAGTAAAACTACTACTATCAAAGCACAAGCTGATCACCCATCCCCCATTCCACCTACAGCACTAGAGTCGAAGCAAGTACACCAGAGTCAGAGCCAGCTCAGGGCAATTGCTAGGTTCTCTGGGGGCTGGCTGAGGACATCACAGACTTACCCCAGAGAGCTGTGAGACTATGGACTCCATGAGGCTGAGGAACATGTAAAATGGGTAGGGAGATAGGGCACAGAGGGGCTGGACACAGCAGATGGGGCAGAGACTGAAAAGTGGTCTCAGGGGAAAAAAAACACTCTCTAGCTCCATACAAAGACCTACCTACCCTCCTCACTCAGACTTCTGACTGGGAAGGGAAGAAAGAACTAGCTCACATGGCCACCAACACCCAGGAACTACAATCTCAATCTGAAACTACCAAAAACATTAAGAAAAGAATCTTGACACTGGATAATTTCTCTGGAGAAAAACCCCAGACTATAGAGGAGACAGCAGAGGATGACAAACAAGCAAACACATCCAAAACTTCCCCCAAAAGTGGAAATTGATCACAAGCCCTTGAAGATCTCGGATTTGAGATTATGAACCAAGTGAGAAAGGTAGAAGAAACTTGGCAAGAAAAGTGGAAATAGTTAAATAGTTCAAAAAGAAAATAACAATTTAAAAGACAGAATCTCCCACTTGGAAAAAGAAGCCCAGAAATCAAATGAAATGATAAGTAAATTGAAGACCTGAAATGACCTTCTGGAAGCCATGAAAAGCAGGATAGACTAAAACAAAAAAGAAAATCAAAAGACCTTAGCTGAAAACTAGTCTTTAAAATCTAAAACTGAGCAAGTAAAAGCTAATGATTGCACAAGACAGCAAGAATTAATAAAGCAAATTCAAAAGAATGACAAATTAGAAGGAAACATTAAATATCTCATTGTGAAAATGAAAGACTTGGAAAACCTGTCAGGGAGAGAAAATCTGAGAATCATAGACCTACCTGAAAATGTGGAAATAAACAGAAATCTTGAATTCATACTACAAGATATTATCCAAGAAAACTACCCTGATATTTTGAACAAGAGGGAAAAATAGACTTTGAAAGTGTCCAAAGGTCCCCTTCTACATTAAATTCTCAAAAGCCAAAAGTATAAATTTCCTCAATTAAAAGAAGAAATGAAATATTTAAGTAACCCCATATCAGAAAAAGAAATTTAACAAGCCATCAAAGAACTCCCTAAGAAAAAATCCCTAGGGCCAGAGGGATTCACAAGTGAATTCTATCAAACATTTAAAGAACAACTAACCCCAATACTATACAAAGTATTTGACAAAATAAGCAAAGAATGAGTTCTAACAAATTCCTTTTATAACACAAATATGGTACTGATTCCAAAGCCATGCAGATCAAAAACAGAGAAAGAAAACTATGGACCAATTTCCTTAATGAACATAGATGTGAAAACCTTAAATAGAATATGAGCAAAAAGACTCCAGCAAGTGATCCAAAGGATTATTCACTATGATCAGGTGGGATTTATACCTGGAATGCAAGGATGATTTAATATTAGAAAAACCATCCACATAATTGACCATATCAACAACCAAACCAACAAAAATCACATGATTATCTCAATAGATGCTGAAAAAACCTTTGACAAAATATAGCACCCATTCCTACTGAAAACACTAGAAAACATAGGAATAGAATATCCTTTAATAAAAATAATAAACAGTATACATTTAAAACCATCAGCAAACATCATCTGCAATGAGGATAAATTAAAAGCCTTCCCAATAAGATCAGGAGTGAAACAAGGATGCCCATTATCATCTCTATTATTTAACATGGTACTAGAAACACTCACAGTAGCAATTAGAGAAGAAAAAGACATTGAAGGGATTAAAGTAGGCATTGAGGAGATTAAACTATCTCTCTTTGCAGAAGATAAGATGGTCTACTTAAAGAATCCTAAAGAATCAACTAAAAAGCTAGTGGAAATAATCAACAACTTTAGCAAAGTTGCAGGATACAAAGTAAACCCACATAAATCATCAGCATTTCTATATATTTCCAACACATCTCAGCAAGACTTAGAAAGAGAAATTCCATTTAAAATCACCATTAATATAAAATATTTAGGAATCTATTTGCCAAGACAAACATAGGAACTATATGAAGACAACTATAAAACACTTTCCACACAATTAAAACTAGATCTAAACAATTGAAAAAACATTAATTGCTCATGGGTAGGATGAACTAACATAATAAAAATGACAATTCTACCCAAATTAATTTACTTATTTAGTGCCATACCCATCGAACTACCCAGAAACTTTTTTACTGAATTAGAAAAAATTATAACAAAGTTCATTTGGAAGACCAAAATATCAAGAATATCAAGGGAAATAATGAAAAAAAAATGTGAAGGATGGGGGCCTAACAGTACCAGATCTTAAACTGAGCAATGGTCATCAAAACAATATGATACTGGCTAAGATACAGAAGGGAGGATCAGTGGAATAGACTTGGGGTAAATGATATCAGTAAGATAATGTATGATGAAGCCAAAGATCCCAGCTTTGGGGACAAAAATCCACTATTTGACAAAAACTACTGGGAAAATTGGGAAGCATTATAGGAGAGATTAGGTTTAGATCAACATCTCACACCCTACACCAAGATAAATTCAGAATGGGTAAATGACTTAAATATAAGGAAGGCAACTATAAATAAATTAGGTGAACATAGAATAGTTTACCTGTCAGATATATGGGAAAGGAAAGACTTTAAGACCAACCAAGAGATAGAGAATATTACAAAATATAAAATGAGTAAGTTTGATAACATTAAATTGAAAAGACTTTGTACAAACAAAACCAATACAACAAAAATTAGAAGGAAAGTAAAAAATTGGGGAAAAAACTTTATAAAAAACCTCTGACAAATGTCTAATTTCTCAATTTTATAAGGAGCTTAATAAATTGTACAAAAAATCAAGCCAAGGGACATGGATAGGTAGTTTTCAGATAAAGAAATCAAAACTATCAATAAGCACATGAAAAAGTGTTCTAAGTCTCTCATAATTAGAAAAATGTAAATCAAAACAACTCTGAGATACCACCTCATGCCTAGCAGATTGACCAATATGACAGCAAAGGAAAGTAATAAATGTTGGAGTGGAGGTTGCAAAACTGGGACACTAATACAATGCTGGTGGAGTTGTGAATTCATCCCACCATTCTGGATGGCAATTTGGAACTATGCCCAAAAGGCTTTAAAATATTATCTGCCTTTTGATCCAGTCATACCACTGTTGGGTTTATACCCAAAAGAGATAATAAGGAAAAAGACTTGTACAAAAATATTTATAGCTGTGCTCTTTGTGGTGGCAAAAAATTGGAAAATGAGGGGATGTCCTTCGATTGGGGAATGGCTGAACAAGTTGTGGTATCTGCTGGTAATGGAATACTATTGTGCTCAAAGGAATAACAAACTGGAGGAATTCCACGTGAACTGGAAAGACCTCCAGGAATTGATGGAGAGAGAAAGGAGCAGAACCAGGACAGCCTTATACATAGAGATGGATATACTGTGGCATAATCAAATGTAATGGACTTCTCTACTACCTGCAATGAAATAATCCAGGACAATTCTGAGGGACTTATGAGAAAGAAAGCTATTCACATCCAGAGAAAGAACTGTGGAAGTAGAAACACAGAAGAAAAACAAATGCTTGATCATATGGGTCAATGGTAACATGATTAGGGATGTAGACTCTAAGAGATCACCCTAGTGCAAATATTAATAATATGGAAATAGGTCTTGATCAATAACACATGTAAAACCCTGTGGAATTGTTCATCGGCTATGGGAGAGGAGGGAAAGAACATTAATTATGTAACAATAAAAAAAAATTCTAAATTAATTAATTAAACAAACAAACAAAAAAGCATATACTACACTTGTTCAAACATTCCCCTGTTGATGGTCATCCCTTCAGTTTCCAATTCTTTGCCACCACAAAAAGAGTTGCTGTAAATATTTTTGTAAAGGTAAGTTCATTTCCCCTATTCATATTCTGTTTGGGATACACAGCTAGTAGTGGTATTGTGAGGCCAAAGGTAGCATGCATAGGTTGACAGTCTTTTTTGCATGTTTACATGTACTCCACAAAGGATGTATCAATTCCAACCCTACCAGCAGTGTATTAGTGTCCTGATTTTTCCATATCCTTTCTAACATGCATAATTTTCCTTATATATCATGTTAGCCAGTCTAATGGGTTTGAGATGGTACCTCACAGAGTAATTTCAATTTGCATTTCTCTAACTCATAGTGATTTGGAGCATTTTTTCATTACTAATGATAGTTTTGATTTCTTTATCTGAGAATTGCTTGTTCATATCCCTTAATCATTTGTCAATTGGGAAATGCTTTGTATTATTATAGATTTGACTCAGTTTTTTTATATATTTGAGAAATTAAGCTTTTATCAGAGAGACTTGATATGAAGTTACCCCCATTTGTTGTTTTCCTTTTAAGCTTGGTTGCATTGCTTTTGTTTATCCATGAACCTTTTAATTTAATGTAGTAAAAGTTATCTATTTTATATCTCATAATGTTCTTTATTTCTTGTTTTGTCCTAAATTTTCCCCTTATCCATAGGTCTAAATTGGTAAACTTTTTTGAGTTACTCTTCTTTGTTTATGATATCACCCTTCATTTCGAAATCATACATCCATTTTTACTTTATCTTTGGTACATGACATACTGTGTTGATCTAAGCCCAATTTCTGCCAATGTTCCCAGAAGATTTTGTTAAATACTGAATTCTTCTTCTAGAAGTATGGATCTTTGGGTTTCTTAAACAAAAGTTTACTATGGTCAATTTAACATTGCATGTTGCATATCTATTTTACTGGTCGTCCATAATATTTCTTAGCCAGTGTCAGATTGTTTTGATAGTTGCCACTTTATAATATAATTTGAGATCCAGTTCGGTGAAGCTACCTTCATTTTTTTTCATTAATTCCTTTCATATTATAGGTATTTTGTTCTTCCAAATGTATTTCATTATTATTTTTCTAGCTCTATGAGATAATTTTGGATAGTTTGATTGGTATGACACTGAATAAATAAATTTATTTAGGAAAAATTATCATTCTTATTACATTGGCTCAGATTGACCATGAGTAATTCATGTTTTCAAATTGTTTATATTTGACTTTATTTGTGTGAAAAGTATTTTGTAATTGTGATCATATAGTTCGTGGGTTTGTCTTGGCAGGCAGATTCCAGGGTACTTTATATTGTTCAGAGTTATTTCAAATGGAATGTATCTTTCTATCTCTTGCTATTGGATGTTACTGGTAATATAGAGAATTGCTGATGATTTTTGTGGGTTTATTTTATATTCTGCACATTTCCTATATTTATTATTTCAGTTTTTTTGTTTGATTCTCTTCTAGGCATAATATTATATCATCTGTAAAGGGTGATAATTTTATTTCTTCATTGCCTATTGTAATTCCTTCATTTTTTTTCTTCATCTCTTATTGCTTTAGCCAGTATTTCTTGTACAATATTGAATAGTAGTGAGAATAATGGACATCTTTGTTTAACTCCTGATGTTATTGGGAAGGCTTCTGGTTTATACCCATTACATATTTTTGCTAATGATTTTGTTTAGATACTGTTTATAAATTTGAGAAATTTTCCATTTATTACAGTGTTCTTTAGTGGTTTAATATGAATGGGTGTTGCATTTAAAATTTATTTTATTTTACTTTTTGCATCTATTGAAATAATTATATGGTTTCTGTTAGTTTTATTATTGATATTGTCCCTTATGTTGATACTTCTCCTAATATTGAACTATTCCTGTATCCCCAGTGTAATATATCTGGTAATTGTGTTTGATCCTTGTAATATGTTGCTATAATCATCTCCTCATTCGTTTTTTTGTTTAAAAATTTTACATGAGCAGAGCAAAAGGAACAGAACAAGGAAAACGCTGTACACAGAGACTGATACACTGTGGCACAATCTAATATAATGGATTTCTCTACTAGCAGCAATGCAATGATCCAGGACAATTCTGAGGGACTTATGAGAAAGAACGCTATCCACATCCAGAGAAAGAACAGTAGGAGTAGAAACACAGAAGAAAAACGACTGCTTGATCACATAGTTTGTTGGGAATATGATTGGGGATGTAGACTCTAAACAATCTGCTATTGCAAACATTAATAATATAGAAATAGTTCTTAATCAATGATACATGTAAAACCCAATGGAATTGCTTGTTGGCTATTAGAGAAGGGAGGGAGGAGGAAAGGGAAAGAACATGAATCATGTAGCCATGGAAAAAAGCCTAAACTAACTAAATAAATGAATGAATTTTAAGAAATAAAAATACATTAAAGCTTATATATATATATACATACATTTATTTATTTATTTATTTATAAGTTTTGCATCATTATTCATTAGGAATATTGATTTATAGTTTTCTTCCTGTTTTTTTTCTTTTCGGTTTAGAAATCACCACCATATTTGTGTCATAAAAGAAATTTAATTTCTTTATGTAGTATTAGAATTCATTGTTCTTTAAATCTTTGATTGAATTCATTTGTGACTTCATCTGATCCTGAGGCTTTTTTCATATGGAGTTCTTGGATTGCTTGTTCAATGTCTTTTTCTGAGATGGGATTGTTCAAGTATTCTGTTTCTTCTTTTGTTATTCTTAGCAATTTATATTTCTTCAATTATTAATTTATTTCATTTGGATTATTATATTTATTGCCATATAAATTGGAAAAATAAATTATTTTAATTCTCTCTTCATTGGTTGTAATCTTATCCTTTTCATTTTTAATACTGTTAATTTGGTTTTCTCCTCTTTTAAAATCAAATTTTAAAAAAATCAAATTAAACTGTGGTTTATCTATTTTGTTGATTTCCCCCCAATAAAACCAGTTCTTTCTCTTATTTATTGGCTAATGGTATTCTCCCTTTTAATTTTATTAGTTTTTCCTTTTATTTTCAGGATTTTTAATTTGTTGTTTAATTGGTTTTTTTAATTTGTCCTTTTTTCTAGTTTTTTTTAACGTTACATCCCCATTTCATTGATCTGCTTTTTCTCTGTCATATTGATATAAACATTTAGAGATATAAATTTTTCCTTAAATACTGCTTTGGCTGCATACTCAAAATTTTAGCATATTGTCACCTTGTTTTCATTCTATTTAGTCAAACTGTCATTTGTTTCTATGATTTGTTCTTTGACCCACTCAATCGTTCAGATAAGATTATTTTGTTTCCAATTAATTTTATTCTTTTTCTTCAGTGTAATTTTGATAATATTATGGTCTTTAAAGGATGCTTTTAATATTTATGCTTTTTTTCCCTTTGCTTCTGAAACTTTTATATCTTAATATAGGATTAATTTTTCGTGGGTGTACCAGATATGGCTGAGAAAAAGGTGTATTCCTTTTTTGTTTCCATTCAGTTTTCTCTAGAGGTCTTGATAGACCTCTAACTTTTCTAAAATTCTATTTACCTCCTTAATTTCTATCTAATTTTTGGGGAGGTATGATTTATCTTATTCTGAGAGGGGAAAGTGAATGCCACACTTAATATAATTTTCTACTTTATTTTCTCTTATTAATCATGTAGTTTCTTCTTAAGGAATTTGGATACTATGCCATTTCATGCATTTATATTTAATATTGATATTACTTTTTCATCTATGATTACTTCAATTGATATGCAATTTTCTTTCTATTTCTTTTAATTTGGTTGACTTTTACTTTTGTTTTTTCTGAAATCATAATTGCTACCTCTTTTTTTAACTTTAGCAGTGATTTTTGAATTTTTTTAACTTTAACAGTAAATTTTGTTCCAGCCCTTTACCTTTACTATGTGTGTGCCTCCTTGTGTTAAATGAGTTTTATATTATGGAATTCTGGTTTTTAATCCACACTGCTTTCCTCTTCCATTTTATGTGTGAATTCATTACATTTATATTCAGAGTTATAATTATTAACTGTATATTTCTCTCTATATTATTCTTCCCTTGTTTATCCTTCTCTTTCTCTACTTTTTGCCTTTTCATGTTCACAAATCTTTTTTCTCCTCTTTACCTATCTTCCTGAATTTGCCCTTTCTTTTTTCTGTCCAACTCTATTTTCTTCTTCCTCCCCTTCTTCTTTCCCTTTTGGGTAATACAGCTTTCTATACCTAAAAAAGTATGGATATTATTCCCACTTTTTGCAAATTCTGATTACAATAAGTTTCAAAAATTGCCTGCCACCCCTTCATCTTTCCTTCCATTATATTGAATCTTTTGTGCCTCTTCATTTTAGATAATTAGCCCCAACTTTCTATCCTTTTCTCTTTTTTGAAGGATATTACTCCTTCTTATCCATTGATTTTTTAAAAAATATTATCCCATTATATTCAATTTACTTCCTGTTCTCTCTCTCTCTCTCTCTCTCTCTCTCTCTCTCTCTCTCTCTCTCTCTCTCTCTCTGTCTCTCTCTGTCTGTCTCTCTCTCTCTCTGTCTCTCTGTGTCTCTGTCTCTGTCTCTCTCTGTCTCTGTCTCTCTCTCTCTCTCTCTCTCTATCTATCTATATATATACATATATACATATATATGTGTGTGTGTGTATTCATTGCTCTAACAGTGATAAAATTCTTAAATATTTTCAGTACTTTCTGCATCCTAAGTACTTTAGGTATCTTAAGTTCTTCAATTATCTTAGACATCTTAAACATCTTAGTTATCACTTTAATAGTAATATAATTAGTTCAACCCCTTTGTTTCTCTTGATTACCTTAATATATAAGTATTTTAAATATCTCTTGTACCATAAATATCTTATGTATTCTAATTATCACTTTCCCAGGCAAAGAATTTAATTAGTTTAACCCCACTGTTTCTCTTGATTACTTTAAGTATATTAAGTACTTTAGGTATCTTTTATACTATAGAAATCCTAAGTATTCTGGTTAACAGTTTCCCAAGCAAGCTGTGTTTAATTTAATCTCTTGAACCGTGATTCCTTTGATTTTTTTCTGTTTACCATTTTTATGCTTTTTTGAGTGCTGAATTGACTATTATTTTGGTTCTGACCATTTTGTCAGGAATACTTGGAACTCCTCTATTTCATTAAATGTCCATTTCTTCCCTTGGAGTATTATGATCAGTTTCACTGGGTAGGTGATTTTTGCTTGTAGGTCTAGATCTTTTGCCTTGTGGAATATCATATTCTTTGTCTTCCAGTCTCCTTTAATGTAGCTGCTGCTAGGTGCTGTGTAATCCTGATTGTTATTCTACAATATTTGAATATTTTTGCCTGCTTGTGTTTTCTTCTTGACTAAGGATTTCTGGAATTTAATTATAATAGTCAAAAGTTAAAATTTGGAATTTGTTTCAGGAGACAATTGATGGATTTTTTTAAATTTCTATTTTCTCTTCTTATTCAAGAACATCAGAGAAGTTGTCCCTGATGATTTTTATTATAGTGTCCAGGTTCTTTTTTTTTAATGATGGCTTTCAGTCAATTGAAAATATTTTCTCTAATTGATTTTTTTACAGCTCAGTTGTTTTTCCACAATGAGATTTCAGATTTTCTTCTATTTTTCATTCGTTTGAATTTGTTTTATTTTATTTTAAACCCTTAACTTCTGTGTATTGGCTCCTAGGTGGAAGAGTGGTAAGGGTGGGTAATGGGAGTCAAGTGACTTGCCCAAGGTCACACAGCTGGGAAGTGTCTGAGGCCAGATTTTAACCTAGGACCTCCCATCTCTAGGCCTGACTCAATCCACTGAGTTACCCAGCTTCCCCCTGAATTTGTTTGTTTCCTGCCATCTCATGAAGTCATTAGCTTCCATTTATTCAATTATAATTTTTAGGGAAATATTTCTTGTTTGCACTTTGTATTTCCTTTTTTAGGGAATTATTTTCTTGTTTGAGATGTTATATTTTCTTTTTTTTTTTAGGGAAATATTTTCTTCCTGAAGCTTTTGTTCTAAGCTATTTTTTTATTATTTTCCTTTCTAATTATTCTCCTAAGTTTCTTATTATTCATTTTTCTATCCTTTTTGGAGCTCTTTCAGGGGTTTATTTCTAAGTTTGACATCCTTTCACATTTTTCCTTTGAGACCTCATACATTTTCATTTTTACATTGGTGTCCTCTTCTGAGCTTGTATTTTGGGCTTCTATTCGTATTGAGATATTTTTCTATATCAGGTTTTTCTCTGTCTTTTGATCATTTTGTGGTTATTCTCTCCTTGATTTTGTCTGTAAGCTGAAGCTTAGCTCTCTTCCTAGGGTGGAGGGAGTAATATCCTCTATTTGTACACTGCCTGGGGTCAGGTCAGCTGTCTTGGTCTCAGATTGAGCACTTTGAAGTGGGAACCTGGTTGGTTTACTGTGTGCAGGTTTGCAGCTCTTTGGTTCAACTGGTTGGGACTGAGTCCTGCCCAATCCCACCAAGACTAGACTTTTTTGGGCTGAGTGCCTCCCACTGCTGGCTGCACTCATTCTCGCCAGGCCTCTTTTCTGGCTATATCATGCGGGGCCATTTTCCTCCCATTGCCCCCTGTTCTGTATTGTGTTGGTTTCTGCTCTTATCCTGCTGAGACTTGATGGAGCAAGCTATTCTCTTTTTCATGCTTCTGAGACTCAGGCTTATTCCCTCCTAGTACCCCAGTCCAATGTGTACTCCTTGTTGTCTCTACGTTGTTCTGGGCTGGAGTACTGCTCCGGCCCTTCTTCTGTTGGTTCTACCACTCCAGTATTTGTTTTGAAGCATTTTTGTTTTTTGGTGGTTGTTTGGGTGGTGGTTGGCTGGCTTCTGATGTTTCTTATTTTGCTATCTTGGCTTGATCTGCTGCTGCCACTGTGGTGTCTGTGGGTATCCTCTAAGGCTCTGTCCCATTTCCCAAAACTCTTAAAGTATACCAAGGAAAATAGAGACAGAAGACTTCACACTTAAATGCAAATGGGAATGGCAATCAGTGGATGAAGGCAATACCTACAATTACTCTGATCTCCTCTAGGCAAGATATTTAACCTAAAGATATCAAGAAAAAATTATGGCTCTGTAAGTTAATGGGCTTTCTGGCATCCTGACGTCAAAACTCAATGGGAAATACTGATTTAAAACTATTATAAAATATAATAAAAGTTATATATCTTTTTTGATAGCAACATGTCTGGAATATATCCTAATATATATATGTATATATATATATACATATATATGTAATATTTTAAAGTACTATGTCTACCACAAGGTAGCTATGTACAACTTAATACCTTTTTTGCAAAAAAAAAAAAAAGGAGGAAGATAATTGATATATTCTTTTAAAATATAACATTATAAATGGATTAAAAAATTTAAGATAACTTTTGGAATAAACAGAATACTTCACCAAGTCATCTACAGGCTTACAGTTAGGATAGTTCACTAGATCTTGAAAATTTTAATTGAAAATAGTTTACTTACAGATGGGCCCTATAAAATTGTTGAATTTACATGTACATTTAAAAACAACCTACATGAGTGATATCTATATGAACTCACCAGCATATGTACAGAGAAATAAAATAGCTGTTGTAGCATTTTTTAAAGATTATGCAAAGATACAAATATATAATACCTACCAAATACTTAGCAGGAATGGCCTTATGATAGTAATTATTTATTAGAAAATCTGTCTTTCACAAGCCACACAAGCCAATACATCACACACAGTGCTACAAATAAATTATCCTTGAAAATTTGATTATACTAGAATGGACACTTTATTAGTCCCAAAAATTGCTTTAAATTACCCAAAATAACATTGACCTATAAAAATTAATTAAGTTTTCAGTAGAGTGGAATATTTTCTTTTTTATATAAATTTTACTTTTTTCCATATTACATGTTAGTGCAATTTTGTAATATTTGTTTTTTAATGTTTTGCCATCCATGTTCTCTCTCCCTCCAACCCTATAGGTTGTACATATATTATCATTTAATACATATTTCCATGTTCATCATGTTGTAAAAGAAGATATATTGCTTACACTAGAGAAAAATTCAGAGAGGAAATAAGCAAAGAATGCTATGTTTAAATTTGCATTCAGACTCCATTTGTTCCTTCTGTGGTAATAGATATCCTTTTTTTGTCACAAGTCTCTTGGAGTTGTCCTGGATCCTTGCCTTGTTGATAATAGTTAAGTCATTCACAAATGATCATCATATATTATTGTTGTTATTGTCTACAGTGTCCTCCTGCTTCTGCTCACTTCACTTTGCATCACTTCATATACAAGTTTTGTCGTCATCATCTTGTTTGTCATTTCTTGTGGAACAACAGTGTTTCTTTGTTTCTTTACAAGCATGTACTGCAACTTGTTCAGCCATTCCCCAATGGATAGACTTCCTTCAGTTTTCAGTTGTTTGCCACCATAAGAAAGTTGCTATGAATATTTTTTGTAAAGGTATTTACTTTCCTGCTATCTTTTATCTCTTTGGAATACAGATCTAGTACTAATATTCATGGGTCAGAGGATTTGGAATTGAATGCTTTCAAAATATTGAGATCAAGTAGAAAAAAATACAAATTATCCAGGAACAAAATTAGTTATATATCATTCCTATGGTCCAGCCTGCTATTGGAATTGTCCCAAAGATGCTTTTATTGAGCCTACAAAAGTTGAGCTAACATTTCAGGTCCATTATTCAGTTTTTTAAAGTTATTTTTATCTCCCTGTGCATTATAATAGCAGGATAGTGTGCTGTCATTGGCTCATTTCTACCTGAACTCTATTGAAAAGGAATGAAATGAAATAATAATATGGGATCTTAAGTCATATAGTTGTAAGGGACTTACAAAGTAGAGATACACAAGTTTAGGATATGACAAGAAATAAAAAAGCAGCTTTACTGATTCAAAGAGGAGAGATTATGTCAAGTTTAGGGTGTCAGGGACAGCTTCATGAGATAGCACAAGGGCTTAGCATTAAAGGAAGTGAGGGATTTGAAAAGGCAGAGATGTAAGGGCTAAGCATAGGCCTGAAGGGACATTTTGCATCAATAATAGGTAAATGGGATGTAGAAATACAAAGGAGGGAGGAAAGGTGAAAGGTACAGATGACTTTAGAAAGCTTAAGAAGTCAAATTTGCCTTCAGAATAAATATATGTTAAATAATAACCATTTATTAATTACTTGCTATGACCCAGGCACTGTACTGGGAACTTTGAAAACAAACTGAAAAAAGTCAAACAATTCCTACATTCATAGTGTTTACATATATTCTTTCCTTGGAGATAACTTTAATTACAAGTAGACTAAGTATAAGCAGAACAGCTATGTATATGTATAAAGCTGTATGATGTGAAGATAGTTCAGAAAATTAAGTTGAAGTCTGATTGTGGAGAACCTTGAATTTTAGGACAAGGATTTTATATTCTATTCAGTATGTAGTGAGGATTCCTCAAAGGTGTATGAGCATAGGAGAGATGTATATGTTATGAACATTACTCATCCAGTAGTAGAATGATCAGTTTAGAAAGAGAATTGACTAGAACAAGGGAAGTCATAGACTTAGATGTAGAATGGACTTCAAGAAAATCTATGTAGTCCAACCTCTTTATTTTATAGATGTGGAATTGAAATAGAAAGTAATTCAATAACTTTCCTGAGGTTATAACATTAGTAATCCACCAAGACAGGAATTGAATTCTGTTCTTCAGAACCCAGAGCCAGTATTCTTTCCATATTCCCCTTTCTTGTCTCCTTAGGAAGTTATTACAATACAGTAGTCCATGACAGGGGCCAGAGTAACTATTGCACAAGGCCAAATCCAGCTTATCACCCGTTTTGTAAAGTCCACAAGCTAAGAAATGTTTTCCCATTTTAAAATATAAAACATTATTTTAAAATATAAAACAAATCCATTCTTAGCTCATGGACTATACAAAAATAGGCAGCACACCAAAGTTGACAAACTTGACACTTTTCTTACCTCTGGTTTAAGCAGAAGATAGAATCTATAGTAAAAGGGAAAGTTGAGAAGGGAAGTACATTGCCACAAAGCAGCATTTGCAGAACTTACTGATTCATAGTTGAGCAGGAGAAGAGAAGAAGATTTAAGGATGACTTCATGTTTTTGGCATATGATAACTTGGAAGATATTGATTCAATTTTCAAAATAGAGATAATAGAAGGGAAATGCTTTAATAAAAAAGTGTAAATTAAAGTTGCAACATAATATATTTGAATTTATATCAGAACATTCAAATAAAGATATTAAAAAAATAATTGGAGGAGGGGTGGAGTTAAGATGGCCACAGAGTAGCAGGAACTTTCTAAATCTCCTTCCTACCAATTGAAACAAAGCATCTCAAAAGGACTGAAATAAAAATCAGACCAGTAAAGAGTCTCTCCCACTGGATACAGCCTTAAAGGTAGGTAGTATTTAAGGATTTCCACTCTATAAGGGGGCAAAACTACTGTGCCAGAGTCAGAGCAAGGACAGGGCAAGCTCTAAATTCTCTGGGGCTGGCTGACCACAGATTTACCCATGAGGGTAGCATAAGGCCTTGGTAGTGAGACATGAGACCTGTGGCTGAAGAGTGTGGAACCGAAACCTGGGCATCAGAGCACAGATGGGCAGAAACAGAGCTGGCCACAGCAAAGACAGCAGGGACTGGAAAAATAGCCTCAGGGCAAAACATTTTAAAGAATGCTATATAAAGAACTTACTGTTCTACCCTCCTCACTGAGGCTTCTGGCTGGAATGGGAAGATACTACCAAGGCAAAACCCTTAGAGACAAATCCTAAGAAAGCAATGTCCATCAACATGCAGAAATCATAATCCATAAGTAGCAAAAGAAATAAGCAGCAGCAGAAAAAGCTCTTGACCCTGGATAATTTCTATGGAGAAAAAGAGCAAATTACAGAAGCAACAGCAGAGAGTGACAAACAAGCAAACACATCCAAACATTCAAAAAAAAAAAAAAGGAAATTGGTCACAAGCACTTAAAGAACTCAAAAAGGAGATAAAAACCAATTAAGAAACTTAGAAGAAAAATGGGAAGAAATGTGGGAAAAATAAATGAAAATAACAGCTGAAAAGATAAAATTTCCCACATGGAAAAAGAAGCAAAGAAATAGAATGAATAAGAAAATTGGAGACCAGAATTGTCCTGCTGGAAACCACTAAAAGCATGATAGGACAAACCAAAAAGGAAAATCAAAAGATCATAGCTGAAAATCGGTCTTTATAGACTAGAAATGAGAAAATAGAAGCTAATGATCTCATAAGACAGCAAGAATTAATAAAGCAAAAATCAAAAGAATGACAAAATAGAAGGAAACATGAAATATCTCATTGAAAAGACAACTGGCCTAGAAAATAGGTCCAAGAGGGACATTTTGAGAATTACTGGTCTACCAGAAAGCCTAGAAAAAAATAAAATTGATATTACAAAAAATTATTCAAGAAAACTGCCCTGATATTCTTGAACAAGAGGGCAAAATAGACAATGAAAGAGGGCATAGATGACCCCTACATTAAATCCTCAAAAGACAACCCCAAAGAAGTATGCCCATTATCACCTCTATTATTTAGAAATGCTAGAAATAGAAATTAGAGAAGAAAAAAATGGAAGGGTTTAAAGTAGGCATTGAGAAGACTAAGCTATCACTCTTTGCAGATGATATGAAGGTCTACTTAAAAAATCCTAGAGGATCAAATAAAAAGCAAAAGGATATAATCAACAACTTTATCAAAGTCAGAGGATACAAAATAAATTCACATAAATCACTAGCAATTTTATATATTTCAAACCCAACTCAACAGCAAGATATGAAAGAGAAATTCCATTTAAAATCACCCAAGACAATATAAAATATTTATGAATATATCTGCCAAGACAAAGGAATTTTATGAACACAAGTACAAAACACTTTCCACACAATTAAAACTACATGTAAACAATTGGAAAAACATTAATTGCTAATTGGTGGTGAGTTCTGGGTTATGATGGTGGCAGAGTAAAAAGCAGCTCTTAACCTCTCCTGACCCAAACATACAGGACTCCTCAAGGGGACATAAAAACAAATCCAGACGAACGGAGGGACCCCACAACAGGGTGCAGCATGGAAGATACGTGGAATCGGGGCATTTCCATGCTATAAAGTGGTGAAACAGCTCTCACTAAATCGCGGGCTGAGCAACCACCCCCCCACCCCCTCTACACACACCACCTACAATGCCAAAGCCAGCTAAAAAGAAATAGAGCAAGTTTCGGGCACCTATTGAGTCATTGGCAGCTCCAAGGCCTGTTCCTGAGAGCAGCAAGACTTCGGATCCCAAAAAGCTAAAGAACGCACATGGACTCTGGGCGCAGACATGGAGCACAGGTGCGGGTGGAGGCATGGGTAGAGGCGGACACAGGCGTGTGCCTGAGCAAAGGCTCTGAAACCCTGAGTGGGGAACCAGTGCAGACGGGTATAGGATTGTGGAAGCAGTGCCCTGAGACTTGTAAAGGAGCCTCCAGCAGAGGATCAAGGAAGAGGGTCCACCTTGAGAACAACCAGACCTCAGACCTCAGGACCCAAAAGACTGCAGGCAGACCCTGAGAGTGAGGATAAAGCTGAGACGCTGCTGGGCTAACCATGGCTACCCAGAATCAGGAAGTTCAGAAGAGAAAGATTAACAACAAGAAGAAGAAATCTTTAACACTCGACAACTTTTACACAGAGAAAATCCAGACAACCAAGCAAACAGAAGAGGAGAACAAACAAGTATCCAGATCCTCCCAAAATAATGAAAACTGGTCACAAGCTCTTGAAGAGTTCAAAACTGAGATGACGAGAAAGTTGGAAAAGATTTGGTTAGAGAAATGGGAAATAGCTCAAAAGGAAATCAGGCAAGAAAATAACAGTTGAAAAGGCAGAATTTTACAATTGGAAAGTGAGGCTCAGAAATCAAATGAACTGATAATTAAATTGAAAACCAGAAATGACCAGATTTAAAAGGAAAACCAGTCCCTAAAGGCTAGAATTGAGCAATTAGAAGCTAATGATCTCTCAAGACAACAAGAATAAATAAAACGAAGTCAAAAGACTAAAAAAATAGAAGGAAACATGAAATATCTCAATGAGAAAGTGACAGACCAAGAAAACTGGTCTAGAAGAGACAATTTGAGAATCATTGGTCTCCCTGAAAAAGGAGAAATTAATAGAAATTTGGACTCCATACTAAAAGAAATTATTCAGCAAAATTGCCCTGAAGTTCTACAACAAGAGGGCAATATAGACATTGAAAGGATCCATAGATCACCCTCAACACTCTACCCAGAAAGGACATTGCCCAGGAATATAATAGCCAAATTCAAGAGCTTCCAAGTAAAAGAAAAAATCTTACAAGAAGCCAGAAAGAGACAATTCAAATATCAAGGAGCACCAATCAGGATCACACAGGATCTGGCAGCCTCCATGCTAAAAGACCTCAAGGCTTAGAATATGATATTCAGAAAGGCAAGAGAGCTGGGCCTGCAACCACGGATCAACTACCCATCAAAATTGACTATATACTTCCAGGAGAAAGTATGGGCATTCAACAAAATTGAAGATTTCCAAGTATTTGCACAGAAAAGACCAGAGCTAAATGGAAAGTTTGATATCCAACCACAAAAATTGAAAGAAACATGAAAAGGTAAATAAGAAACAGAGGGGAAAGAAAGAAAACTCATAATTTTTAAAATTGCCTATGTAAGGGCCTCAGTAAGATCTAATTATCTGTATTTCTATGTGGAGAAATGCTATGTATAATTCTCTGTAGTGTACTCTATTCACTATTATAGTATTCATTATGATAGTAATANTATAATTCTCTGTAGTGTACTCTATTCACTATTATAGTATTCATTATGATAGTAATAGAAGAAAAAGCAGCAGTCATCAAAACAATATGGTAATGGCTAAGAGACAGAAGGTAGGAATAGACTTGGGGTAAATGACTTCAGCAAGACAGTTTATGATAAACCCAAAAAGCCCAACTTTTGGGACATGAATCCACTATTTGACAAAAACTGCTGGGAAATTTGGAAAACAATATGGGAGAGATTAGGTTTAGATCAACATCTCACACCCTACACCAAGATAAATTCAGAATGGGTAAATGACTTGAATATAAAGAGGGAAACCATAAATAAGTTAAGTGAACACAGATCTCTGGGAAAGGAAAGATTTTAAAACCAAGCAAGAGTTAGAGAAAATTACAAAATGTAATTAAATGGTTTTAATTATATTAAACTAAAAAGCTTTTGTATAAACAAAAACAATGTAGTAACAATCAGAAGGGAAACAACAAATTGGGAAAAAATCTTTATAACAAAAAACTCTGACAGGGGTCTAATTACTCAAATACACAAGGAGTTAAAGCAATTGTATGAAAAATCAAGCCATTCCTCAATTGATAAATGGGCAAGAGACATGAATAGGCAATTTTCAGATAAAGAAATCAAAAGTATCAATAAGCACATGAGAAAGTGTTCTAAATCTCTAATAATTAGAGAAATGCAAATCAGAACAACTCTGAGGTATCACCTCACACCTAGCAGATTGGCTAAAATGAAAGAAGAGGAGAGTAATGAATGCTGGAGGGGATGTGGCAAAATTGGGATATTAATGCATTGCTGGTGGAGTTGTGAACTGATCTAACCATTTTGGCTGGCAATTTGGAACTATGCTCAAAGGGCTATAAAAGAATGTCTGCCCTTTGATCCAGCCATACCATTGTTGGGTTCGTACCCCAAAGAGATTATAGATAAACAGACTTGTACAAAAATATTTATAGCTGCGCTTTTTGTGGTGGCAAAAAACTGGAAAAGGAGGGTATGTCCTTCAATTGGGTAATGGCTTAACAAATTGTGGTATATGCGGGTGATGGAATACTATTGTGCTAAAAGGAATAATAAACTAGAGGAGTTCCAGCTGAACTGGAAAGACCTCCAGGAACTGATGCAGAGTGAGAGGAGCAGAGCCAGAAGAACACTGTACACAGAGACTGATATACTGTGGTAAAATCGAATGTAATGGACTTCTGTACCAGCAGCAATGCAATGACACAGGACAGCTCTGAGGGATTTATGGAAAAGAACGCTACCCACATTCAGAGGAAGGACTGCAGGAGAGGAATCATATAAGAAAAACAAATGCATGAACACATGGGCTGAGGAGGACATGTGGACTCGAAACTACCACACCAATGCAACTAACAACAATTTGGAAATAGGTTTTGATCAATGACACATAAGAAAACCAGTGGAAATGTGCAGCTGCCATAGGTGGGGAGAGAGCGCAGGGTGAAGGGGGAAAGTAGGAGCATGAATCATGTAACCATGTTAAAAACGAATATTAATAAATGTTTAAAAAATTAAAAAAATTAAAAAAATTGCTAATTGCTAGGATTAGCTAACATAATAAAAATGACAATTCTACCCAAACTAATTTACTTATTTAATGCCATACCTATCAAACTACCAGGAAACTTCTTTTATTGAATTAGAAAAAATTATAACATAACTCATTTGGAAGAGTAAAAGGTCAAGAATATCAAGGGAACTCATGAAAAAAATGTGAAGGAAGGTGGCCTAGCAGTGTGAGATCTTAAACTGTAATATAAAGCAGTGATCATCAAAACAATATGATATTGGCTAGGAGACAGAAGGGAGGATCAATTGAATAGACTTAGGGTATATGAGCTCTGCAAGATAGTGTACAATGAACCCAAAGATCCCAGCTTTTGGGACAAGAACCCACTATTTGATAAAAACTGCTGGGAAAATTGTGAAGAGGAGAGATTAGGTTTAGATCAACATGTCACACCCTATACCAAGATAAATTCAGAATGGGTAAATGACTTAAATATAAAGAAGGAAATTATGAGTAAATTAGGTGAACATAGAATAGTGTACCTGTCAGATCTATGGGAAAGGAAAGAATTTGAGACCAAGCAAGAGACAGAGAATATTACAAAATATGAAATGAATAATTTTGATTACATTAAATTAAAAACATTTTGTACAAACAAAACCAATGCAACCAAAACTAGAAGTGAAGTAACAAATTGGGGAAAAAATCTTTATAACAAAAACCATTGACAGAGGTCTAATTTCTCAACTTCATAAGGAGCCTAATCAATTGAACAAAAAATCAAGCCATTTCCCAATTGATAAATGGGCAATGGATGTGAATAGACAGTTTTCAGATGAAGAAATCAAAACTATCAAAAAGAATATGAAAAAGTATTCTAAATCTCTCATAATTAGAGAAATGCAATTCAAAATAACTCTGAGGTACCACCTCACTTCTAACAGATTGGCCAATATGACAGCAAAGTAATAAATTTTGGAGGGGATGTGGCAAAATTGTGACACTAATGCATTGCTGGTGGAGCTGTGAATTAGTCTAACCAAGCAATTTGGAACTATGCCCAAAGGACTTTAAAATATTGCCTGCCTTTTGATCCAGCCATACCACTGTTGGGTTTGTTTCCCAAAGAGATAATAAGGAAAAAGACTTATACAAAAATATTCATAGCCACACTCTTTGTGGTGATAAAATATTGTAAAATGAGGGGGGTCCATTGATTGGGGAATGACTGAACAAATTGTGGTATCTACTGGTGATGGAATACTATTGTTCTGAAAGGAATGATGAAATACAGGAATTCCATATGAACTGGAATGACCTCCAGGAATTGAAGCAGAGTGAAAGGAACAGAACCAGGAGAACCTTATATACAGAGGCAGATACACTGTGGCACAAATGAATGTAATGAACTTCTCTACTAGCAGCAATGCAAAAATCTAGGACAATTCTGAGGGACTTATGAGAAAGAATGCTATCCACATCCAGAGAAAGAACTGTGGGAGTAGAAACAGAGGAAATACATATGATCAATCACATGGTTCAATGGGGATATTATTGGGTATGTTGACTTTAAAACATTACTCTATTATAAATATTAATAATATAGAAATATGTTTTTGAACACTGATACAAGTAAAACCCAGTGGAATTGCTTGTTGGCTCAGGGAGGGGGTATGGAGGAGGGAAAAGAAAGTACATGAAGCATGTAACCATGGGAAAATATTCAAAATTAATTAATTTAATGAATAAATTAAAAAATAATTGGAGATGGATTCTTAGAGTTTAAGGGAGAGGGTAGGGTGGGAAAAAAAATTGGGGACTTTTTTTTATACAGAAAGAATAATTAAGTTATAAGATTTTGCAAGATTGCCCAAGGAGGAGGAATTCTGGGAAGATGGTGGCTTAGACAAAGGAAATCTTAAGACCTCTGCACCCTTTCAACATGGAGAAAGAAAACAAAGCTCTTTGAGAAGAAAGAACACCAAATCCAACAATAGGAAAGAGCAGGGGGATCCTACTGCTGGATAGCTCAAGAGGTATACCAAGAAAAAGGCTTGAATTCTTGAACTATTGGGTATGAGGGTATAGAAGGGTAATCCCAGGACTCCTCCCCCTAGGGCTGTGCAGTGTCTCCAGTGGCCCCTGAAATCTCCAGACAGGCAAACACACCAGCCAAGTTGCTGGCACCAACTCAAGGAGTTGAACACAGATGCCAGGGAAGTGGCTAGAAGAGAAAGTCAGAGAAATACAGCAAAAACGTTCATAACATGGTTGCTTAGGTGGAGCAAAACTTCAGATCTACATGCTTTACCACACCAAGATAGAGAACAGAGAGCTTCAAGAGGAAAGAAAACCAGGTCTAACAACAGGTCAGAGCAGGGGGACCCTACTGCTGGAGAGCTCAGGGAAAACACTTCATCTTCTTCCCCCTCCTTTTTTTCCCCACTTTTGAGGTTTTAACTGCAGGGAACATTAAGTGCTACAGACTAACCCAGTCCAGGCTTAATCCCTATCAATTGGACAGACAAGAAGTCTTCAGAGGGCAGGGAAACTCCAACACCCCTCCCCCATAGACTGCAGAGAAAGTAATTACAAACCTCCATGGCCAGCTGGGGGAAGATCTTTCATCAAAGCTCATTAAATCCATCTGCTTAAACTAGCAGAATAGAGAAGTAAAAAAATATGAGTAAACAACAGAAAAAGAAAAAAGAAATTATAATTGACAGCTTCTTTCCAGGAAGTGAAAAAAAGAGCAAATGAAAAAGAAGATCAGGAAGTTCCAGCGAATTGGATACAGGCTTTGGAAGATATCAAAATTCAATTAACTAAAGAACTCCAGGAACTCAAAAAACAATCAAGAGAGGCTTAAAACAATTTGAAAAAGGAAATACATGAACTAAAACAAGAAAAAATTGACCAGCTCGAAAACAAAGCAAAGAAGGCAAAAGATAATCTACAAAGAAAATCAGACCAGAAGGAGAAGGATGACCAAAAAGCCAAGGATAAAATTCAGACTTTAAAAAATAGTACTCAACAACTAGAAGCAAATGACTTCACAAGTAAGCAAGAATATATAAAACAGAATCAAAAAAGTGAAAAATTTGATAATTTGAAACACCTCATTGGCACAACCAAAGGTCTGGAGAACAGATCTTGAAGAGACAATTTAAGGATTATTGGTCTACACTACAGAAACATCATGATAAAATAAAATGCCTGGACATCATCCTATAGGAAATTATCCAAGAAAACTGCCAAAACATTCTCGAACAAGAGGGAAAAGTGGAAGTTTAAAGAATCCACAGATCACCTCCTACATCTAATCCACAACTGACAACTTCCAGGAATATTATAGCCAAATTCAAAAACTACCAGACCAAGGAAAAAATATAACAAGCTGCTAAGAAGAAGTCATTCACATACCAGAGAACCACAGTTAGGATAACACAAGATCTGGCTTAATCTACATTGAAGCACCTGAAGGCATGGAATATAATATTCCAGAAAGCAAGAGAACTGGATCTACAACCAAGAATCAACTATCCAGCAAAAGTGACTATATTTTTGTAGGGGAAAGTATGGTCATTCAAAAAAATTAAGATTTCCAAGCATTCCTAAAGAAAAAACCAGACCTAAACAGAGAGTTTGCTGCCCAAACACAAAACTCAAGAGAATCACCATAAGGTAATTAAGAGTTGGGGGTGTGTGTGTGGAATATTTTCTTTACAAGGACCCAATAAGTTTAATCTATTTGTATCTCTAGAAGAAAAGAAGATATTGGTAAATATTAAAAATTGTTAGTATCAACAGGGTAACTAGAAGAAGTTTACTTAGAGGATATATATGTGTGTGTGTGTGTGTGTGTGTGTGTGTGTGTGTGTGTGTGTGTGTGTGTGTGTAACTAGAGAGGAAGAAAGATAATATTAAGAAAATTGGGAAAACAGATAAAATGGAGTAAATTAATATTCCATAAGGAAGCACTTGGGGCAAACAGGGAAGAAGACCAATACACTGGAAGGGTAAAGAGATTGGAGAAAGGAAATACTTAATACTTAAGTGCATTGAAATTAACTTAAAGAGGGAAGCACAATCAGATCCATTGGGGAGGAGAATTGATTCATGCCATATAGAGAAGTAGAAGGGAAACAAAAGGACTGATGAGTAGGGAAGCAACACTAGAGAGGGAGAGGGCAGGGTGGGGGATGTAGCTTAAAAAGATCATAAAGAACAATAAGAAGAGAGAGATAATAAGAATAGGGAATAAAAAGAGAGTGGGGAGAAAGGGAAGTACAATAAGGGAGGGGATTAGAGGAACTGATTAAAAGCAAAACACTGGTATAGAAGGAAATAGTGATAGTAAAAGAAGAAAGGGCAGGACAAGGAGAGAGAATGAAAATATCAGGGAATACACAGTTGATAATTATAACTCTCGATGTGAATGGTATGAACTCGCCCAAAAAATGGAAGCAAATAGCAGAGTGGATTAGAAACCAAAATCCTACCATATGTTTTTTACAAGAAACACACATGAGACAGGTAGGCATATATAGAGAAAAAATAAAAGGCTGGAGCAAAATCTATTGGGCTTCAACTGAAATAAAGAAGACAGGAGTTGCAATCATGATTTCTGATAGAGCTAAAGTAAAAATAGATCTGGTTAAAAGAGATAGGGAAGGAAATTACGTCCTGATAAAGGGCAGTATAAACAATGACAAAATAGCAGTACTCAACATGTATGCATCAAATGGTATAGCATCTAAATTTCTAAAGGAGAAACTGGCAGAGCTCAAGGAAGAAATAGATAACAAAACTATACTAGTAGGAGACCTAAACCTTCCCCTCTCAGATCTAGATAAATCAAACCAAAAAATAAATAAGATAGAGATAAGAGAGGTAAATGAAATCCTAGAAAAATTAGAGTTAATAGATATGGAGAAAAATAAATAGGGACAAAAAGGAATACACCTTCTTTTT
The DNA here is from genome assembly GCF_016433145.1 of Gracilinanus agilis. Taxonomy (NCBI): domain Eukaryota; kingdom Metazoa; phylum Chordata; class Mammalia; order Didelphimorphia; family Didelphidae; genus Gracilinanus; species Gracilinanus agilis. Next base: position 139,589,520 of record NC_058134.1, on the reverse strand, counting down.
CAGTAGTACATGGAACATTCACAAAGATTGACCATGTACTAGAGCAAAGAAACATGAACAAACAAATGCAAAAAAACAGAAATAATAAATTCAAACTTATCAGATAATAGAGCAATAAGAATAGTTATTAGCAAGGATTCATGGAGAGGCAAACCAAAAACTAATTGGAAATTAAATAATATGATTTTCCAGAATAAGTTAGTTAAAAAACAAATCATAGAAGCAATTAATAATTTCAATGAAGACAATGACTATGATTAGACTTCTTACCAAAACCTATGGGATGCAGCCCAAGCAGTTCTAAGGGGAAAATTAATATCATTGAGTGCATATATTAACAAATTAAGGAAGGCAGAGGTTAATGAATTGGGCATGCAACTTAAAAAAAACTAGAAAGCAAACAAATTAAAAACCCTTAGATGAAAATTAAATTAGAAATGCTAAAAATTAAAGGAGAAATAAATAAAATCAAAAGTAAAAGATCTATTGAATTAATAAATAAGACTATAAGCTGATACTTTGAAAAAAAACGATAAAATAGAAAACGTACTTGTAAATCTAATAAAAAATAGGGAAGAAAACCAAATTAACAGTATCAAAGATGAAAAGGGAGACCTCACCTCTAATGAAGATGAAATTAAGGCAATCATTAAAACTATTTTGCCCAATTATATGGCAATAAATATAGCAACTTAGGTGATATGGATGAATATTTACAAAAATATAAATTGCCTAGATTAACAGCAGAAGAAATAGAGTACTTAAATAATCTGAAAACAGAAAAAAAAATTGAGAAAGCCATCAAAGAACTCCCTAAGAAAAAATCGTCAGCACCTGATGGATTCACAAGTGAATTCTATCAAACATTCAAAGAACAACTAATCCCAATACTATACAAATTATTTGACATTATAAGCAAAGAAGGAGTCCTACCAAATTCTTTTTATGATACTAATGTGGTACTGATTCCAAAGCCAGGCAGAACAAAAACAGAGAAAGAAAACTACAGACCAATCTCCCTAATAAACATAGATGCAAAAATCTTAAATAGAATATTAGCAAAAAGACTCCAGCAAAAGACTCTAGCAAGTGATCCTGAGGGTTATCAATAATGATTAGGTGGGATTCATACCAGGAATGCAAGGATGGTTCAACATTAGGAAAACCATCCACAAAATTGACCATATCAACAAGCTAACAAACAAAAATCACATGATTATCTCAATAGATGCTGAAAAAGCCTTTGACAAAATACAACACCCATTCTTATTGAAAACACTAGAAAATATTGGATTAGAAGGACCTTTCCTCAAAATAATAAACAGTATATATCTAAAACCAACAACAAGCATCATATGAAATGGGGATAAATTAGAAGCCTTCCCAATAAGATCAGGAGTGAAACAAGGATGCTCATTATCTCCTCTATTATTTAACATTGTACTAGAAACACTAGCAGTAGCAATTTAGAAAAGAAAAAGAAATTGCAGGTATTAAAATAGGCAATGAGGAGACTAAGCTATCACTCTTTGCAGATGATATGATGGTCTACTTAAAAAATCCTAGAGAATCAACTAAAAAGCTAGTAGAAATAATCAACAACTTTAGCAAAGTTGCAGGATACAAAATGAATGCACAAAAATCATCAGTATTTCTATTTATTTCCAACACATAACAGCAGCAAGAGTTAGAAAGAGAAATACCATTTAAAATCACCCTAGACAATATAAAATACTTAGGAATCTATCTACCAAAAAAAACACAGGAATTATACAAACACACCTTCAAAAACACTTATCAAACAACTCAAACTATATCTAAACAATTGGAAAAACATTGACTGCTCATGGGTAGGATGAGCTAACATAATAAAAATGACCATTCTACCAAATTTAATTTACTTATTTATTGCCATACCTATGAAACTACCAAGAAATTTGTTTACTGAATTAGAAAAAAACTATAACAAAGTTCATTTGGAAAGACAAAAGATCAAGAATATCAAGGGAAATAATGAAAAAAAATAGCTGTGCCAAATCTTAAACTGTACTATAAAGCAATGATCATCAAAATAGTATGGTACTGGCTAGGAGACAGAAGGGAAGATTAATGGAATATACTTAGGGTACATGAGCTCTGCAAGATAGTGTACAATGAACCCAAAGAGCCCAACTTTTGGGACAAAGGTCCACCATTTGACAAAAACTGCTGGGGAAATTGGAAAACAATATGGGAGAGATTTAGATCAACATTTCACACCCTACACCAAGATAAATTCAGTGTGGGTGAATGACATGAATATAAAGAAGGAACCTATAAGTAAATTAGGTGGACACAGAATAGTATACTTGTCAGATCTCTGGGAAAGGGAAGATTTTAAAACCAAGCAAGAATTAGAAAAAAATTACAAAATGTAAAATAAATCATTTTGATTACATTAAAGGTTTTGTACAAACAAAAACAATGCAATCAAAATCAGAAGGGAAGCAATAAACTGGGAAAAAATCTGTATAACAAAAAACTCTGACAAAGGTCTAATTACTCAAATGTACAAGGAGCTAAATCAATTGTACAAAAAATCAAGCCATTCCCCAATCAATAAATGGGCAAGGGACATGAATAGGCAATTTTCAGATAAAGAAATCAAAGCTATCAATAAGCACGAGAAAGTATTCTAAATCTCTAATAATTAGAGAAATGCAAATTAAAACAACTCTGAGGTATCACCTCACACCTAGCAGATTGGCTAAAATGAATGTTGGAGGAGATACGGTAAAATTGGGACATTAATGCATTGCTGGTGGAATTGTGAACTGATCCAACCATTCTGGATGGCAATTTGGAACTATGCTCAAAGAACACTAAAAGATTGCCTGCCCTTTTATCCAGCCATACCATTGCTGGGTTTATACCCCAAAGAGATCATAGGGACAAAGACATGTACAAAAGTATTTATAGCCAAGCTACTTGTGGTGGCAAAAAACTAGAAAACAAGGGTATGCCCTGCAACTGGAGAATGGCTGAACAAATTGTGGTATCTGTTGGTGATGGAATACTATTGTGCTCAAAGGAATAATAAACTGGAGGAATTCCATGTGAACTGGAATGACCTCCAGTAATTGATGCAGAGTAAAAGGAGCAGAATCAGGAGAACATTGTACACAGAGACTTATACACTGTGGTAATATCTAATGTAATGGGCTCCTATACTAGCAGCAATGCAATGACCCAGGACAATTCGGAGGGATTTATGGAAAAGAACGCTACCCACATTCAGAGGAAGAACTGCAGGAGTGGAAACACAGAAGAAAAACAGCTGCTTGAACACATGGATTGATTTGGACATGATTTGCAAAGTAAACTCTAAAAGACCACCCTAGTATAACTATCAGTTATGTGGAAATAGGTCTTGATCGATGACACATGAAGAAACCAGTGAGAATACATTTCGGCTATGGTGGGGGGGGGGGATTTGTGGGGGTGGAGAGGAGAGTAAGAACATGAATCATGTAGCCATGGGGAGAATTTTTCTAAAAAATAAAATTAAAAGAATACATATTTCAAGGTAAAAAAAATAAATAAACCATTACTGAATTTTACCAGAAAAAAAAAAACTCTGCTCAAGTGATACTTTGAAACTTTCTTGATACTCTCAGATGCTTGTATGCTCCTCTCTCTTCCCTCAAAAAAATAAACTTCATATTTGGTTTGTAAAAAAAAAAAAAAAAGATTGCCCAGGGAGATAATATAAGGAGGACAGAATAGTAAGATAGGAATGGAATCTTGAAAGAAAAAAAAATGAAAAGAAGGAATGGAGATCCAGAAGTAGTCCAAGAGGAAGAAGAAGAATCAATAATGATATAGAAAATCTTCCCCAACCCCATTTAATTATCTCTTATTTATCCTGAATATAGTTTGCTTGCTATTTATTTGTTTGCGTGCTCTCTCCTCCAGTAGACTCTAAGTTCCTTGATTGCAATTACTATTTTTTGTCTTTTTTATATTCTCAGTGTTTAGTGCCATACCTGGCATAAAGTAGGCACTTAATAAATGTTTATTGATTCTTACAAAATAAAGGAACAAAGAATGTCAGAGTGAGTAGTCAGTAGGATCAAATGCTAAAAAGAAATCAAGTTAAATCATTTGAGTGGTTGGACAACTAACTATGTAAGTTATAACACTTATTACCTTTAAGACAATGCACCTTAATTACTTTTTAACATTCTTTAGAATGGCATTTAGCTCACTGAGCTGGCCAGCTAACATCCACAGACTTGTGTTATGCTGCCAGGCTTTCAGTGGTACATTTGCAATTTTCAGTGGTAATAGGAATTATAGAGTATAGGAAAAGCAGTAATCACTTGAAAGCCTTTTTTCAGCCAGATGCATAGCACCTAATAGAATGGTTCATCCTATGATTTTCACCCATCTATGTTGTATCACATCATGTGACCAGACAGATAGTGGCAGAACCAGGCAGGTAGCTTTCAGACAGATATGAGCAGCAAGGAGCCTGATTAATTACTTTTAAAGTAGGCTTAGGTATATTCAATAAATGGCCTAATGGGGAAAGGTCTCAAGCCATGAATATCACCTGAGAAACTCTTTCCTATTTGCAGCATTACTGCTCTCTTTTTCCTGCTCCTTGCTTCACATGGCAATCCCTCCTTCCTCAGTTTTATCTGCAACTTTCATTAATTTATCTTTCCTCTGACCAGCAACTTTCCTGATTATTTCTTCATTTTTCAACACTGTCTTATATGCATACTGTCCATTAAATGGAAGAAAAACTAGCCATAGAAATGAATAACTTTCATTTGGAAGATACATGAGATCTTGTTGTTACACACAGACCTTCAAATGAATCCAGTGTACTAGAAAGTGTTGCTAACTCAAAGTGAGAACACTGACTGATTCCATAACTAGTTGTGTAATTGTCTTTAGTTTCCTCATCTGTAAAATGTGAGATTTGTACTAGATGACTTGGAAAGTCTTTTTCAGCTCTAACATTTATAACTTATGATTTCAATGTTTGTCTCAATTGAATGTAAGTCTTTATTTTCCCCAGTCATTTAGAATATAAGTTCCTAAAGGGAAGACATTTTGAATTATGGATCTCTCTTAGCCACATAATGTATATGTGGACATAAAATAATAAAAATAACTAGCATTTACATAGTATTTACTGTGTGCCAAGCCCTAAATGATTTTTCCTCCCAATCATCCTAGGAAGTGACTATTACTATTAACTTCATTTTACAGATGAAGAAACTAAGGCAGAGAAAATGAGTTTTCCAGATAAAATTTAGTGGCACCTAAGAAAAAGATTTAATTCTTAAGGTCAATGTGAAAGAATCAGACATAGAACATGTTATTTAAAGAAACACTGCTTAAAAAGGAAAGCTAAATAACTGCTAAATTATTATACTGTCACCTATTAGGTGGTGGCTATGAATTATGGTTATGGAACAGGATTCATTTTGTGGTTGTCAGACACATTTTACATTTGCTAAGTTTTCTTTGTCAGACTGATTTTAGATGCCATCGTTTTATAGTTCTTCCTTTTGAAGATGAATTCACAAAAAGTTATATTCCCACAGGGCTTAAGCTGTTGGAATGTGTGTGTTTATTTAGGCTGATTATCTTAAGCAAATTAAAAGTCTGTCTTTTACACCAAAAAGCAACCTGAGATTTAGAAAAGATTTGGGCAAATTCTCATATGTCTTTTGGATCATCTAATAATCTCACTAAAGTGGGCTTAGCAAGAAGCCTATTAGGCAGCCATAAGGGAGGAAGAAAGCATGTTCTTTTGTTTATAAATACATAGCTACAGCAATGGAATTTTAGATGGAAATTAGAGTGGCTAAAAGGATAAAAGGACAAAATGATAAATGTTGAAGGGAATGTGGAAAAATGGGGACACTGACATACTGTTGGTGGATTCTAAACCTATCCAACCACTGTGGAGAACAGTCTAGAATTCTGCCCCAAAAGTAAACTGTGTATACCTTTTAACCCATCTATATCTCTATTATGTTTATTTCCTAAGATGATCAGGGAAAAAGGAAAATAATCTGTATGTCCTATCATATTTATAGCAGCTCTTTTTGTTGTGGGAAAAGACTAGAAATTGAGGGAATGCCATCAATTGGGGAATGGCTCAACAAGTTGTGGAATATGTTTGAGTACTGCTTTACCATAAGAAATGACAAGCAGGTAATTAAAAAGAAAACATGGAAAGACCTACATGAAATTATGAAAAGCAGAAAAGCAAAACCAAGAGAACATTATATATAGCAACAGATATATTGTTTGAAGAATAACATATAGATATATAGATATATAGATATATCCAGAGAAAGAACTGACATATAATGGATTGGACAAGACATTGCAAGAGTTAAGTAAGCCTACGGGTGCAGCTGACATATGGAATATGGAAGTCTGACTCAGGGAGGGAGAATGTCAGTTGCCCTGGGAATGGGCAGGAGAAGCTTGGGGCACAGCCAAGGAGGGAAGAGTGATTTGGTGGGGCTGCTGGCCTCTTAAGCTAATTCAGAGAGTTTTCCTGAGACTTTTGGGAAAACCAAACCCACCATTTGTTCTACTGTTATTCCTTTACCCAGTGGAGAACCTGTACAACCATTTTCTTCATTTTGGGTCAGGGTGCCTGGACTTCTGGGGGGAGCTGGCCCCTGGGGGGATAATCAACCTTGCTTTGAACCTTGCTTTCTACATTTCCCTCTTTAGCTAGTGATAATATAAGGATAGGAGTTTATTGGGGTCTAGGGTCAGACAAACTGGGCATTGGAGATCTCTGAAGAAATAAATATCAGTTACTACCCTACTCTGGGAAAGATAGATATTAGGATTTAGGGAACCACCTTACACCCCTTTCCCTGATATCATTTCCTTTACCCTTCAAAATATTTTATTCTTTAATAAGTCCCTTGTTGAGAGATTTTTAGTCAGATCTGGACAGTAATTAATTTGGAAAGGAGACTGAATCCCTGTGGATTTTGGGAGGAAAGTGGACTGCTCTCCATTTTGAGCTGCCATCAACATTAGGGGAGTGGGGAGACATGAGTGAATTTAACCCAGCTCTGAGCAATTGTCAGGGTTCCTTTGAGGTTCATTCATTAGACAACATCTCCCTCTAACTTCTCATCCCAAAATTGTTCATATTGGGGAACTTCCACTTGCGTGGAGCAACCCCAAGTGTCTCCCAAGTAAGGAGGTGTGGTATGAGTAGTTTTGGCCCATAACCATTCAGTCAGGGGGTTACCAGAATACACAGCAACTATCTGGGTTACCAGAATACACACCAACTATCTGCTACCCCCACTTCTTACACTGATAAATAGAAATAAGCAAAATGTAGTTTTATATATACACATATCTTTTTGTCAAATGATGCTTTCTCTAGAGTGGAGAGGGAAGAAGGAAAGGGAGATACTGGGAATTTTAATGTCACCTACATGTAAATTTTAAAATAAAAAATAGATTTTGTTTATTTTTAAACAATAACTTTTCCCTTTTATTAAACAAAAGTCAGAGCAAGCCTTTTCTGAGGACCCAAAATATTTATAGAAATACTTTTCTACATTCTATTGTAAAGCCAGGCCAGAAGAAGACATATACAAATAAAAACAAGGAAATGATGATCTATGTGATAAGAGATCTGAGACTTTTAAAATATTAATACATTAGCTTTGTATTGAACTTAATGTTTTCTTTTCAGATAGTTTCATTTTTATCATTTCATTTAATCATCACAACCCCTCTCCCCAGTGAGAAAGTCATGGCAGGTATTATCCCCATTTTGCAGATGAATAAATAATACATGGAAAGGATAACTAATATGACGCAAATCTCAGAGCTAGTTTCTTAGCTCTTAGTTTTATCATTTGCTCGTTATACCACACTGCCCTTTTTACCCTCTCATGTAGGGTAAGTATAAAAGACAAAATCTGGAAGCTTTACTTTGTGGAATAAGTTACATTGAACTCTTGGGCCATACTCTTGGCACCAGTAACTATTGTAGTCCTGACTTTGGCAGAAGGAATTCTGTGTTAGAAGAAAAGGCGGTTTTTTAAGTACTTTGGAGATACTTTTGTCATTTCAATAAGGTATTAGGCAAATTAGAAGTCTAACTCTACTTCCCCCTTCCCCAGATCTGTGATAATATTTACTCTTGCAGTCGAGAAGGACTTATTATTATTAGAAAAGGAACTAAGGTTTATTGGTCCACTATGTATTATTTAGGGGAAGTAGATTGGGGCAAATGCAGTAAAACTTCATTGTCTCTAAATCAAGATTTGGTAATTAATCTAATCTGTTATTTTATCTTGTGAACAAATAAATAATGTTTAATTTAAAAATATTTAAGGGCTTATGTTGTGCAAAGTACCATTTTAAGTTCTGGAGATACAAAAAAGAAAATGCCTGCTATAAGGAGCTCACACACTCTGATGGGAGAGATAATACATACGGAACTTTAGTTACAAAAATCAGATATAAAGGCCTGATAGCCCAGAAGGTACAATGACAAAGCAAATGGTATTATATGTTCTTTGGTGTCAATTTCTCTGACAAGAATTATTATCTATTTCTGATATGTTGGGGTAGCTATGTGGCCTAGGGGATAAACTAGTGCGTCTCGAGCCAAAAAATTCATCTTCTTTGGTTCAAATCTGGCCTCAGACACTTATTAGCTGTCTGACACTACATAATTCTGTTTGCCACTTAGTTCTGTCTGCCTCAGTTCCTCATGTATAAAATGTCCAAGGAAGGAAATGGTAAAACACTCCAGTATCTTTGCCAAGACTAGGCGTCTCCAAATTTGATAATGAGAAGTCAGATATGATTGAATAACAACAGTTTCTGGTATTTAACCATTTTACAGTATAAAGAACTTTGGTAGTTAGAAATTTCTTTTCAGGGTTTTCAGTAGCTATTGTTGCTATACAGGCAGGGCTTCTTAGTGGCTACATTATTTCTATAAGATTTTCTCCCCTGGGGATTGGCTTCAGGGGCCAGGATGGTAATAGTGGCTGATGGTCTGAGGAATCCTATAGGATGAAAAGAGGAGATTTTTTGGTCTCACTTACCAAATCTCTTTTCCCATGAAAAAGTTACTCATGTACTAAAACTTTTCCTGTTTGGTTGTATGGCTAGCTCTTTTCTTTTGATAATATAGTATTCAAGAGCCCAGAACCATCTCCATGCCAAAATCAGAAAAAAGATTTTAGTGAGAGAATTGTTTAATATATGTTTGTAATATCTCTGCTTACATCAGTGTCATCGTTGGAGAGTAAACATTTGCTATTTGGTAACCCAGTTTATTTAATATGTTTTTCAGTATCACATTAAAAGATAAACATTTGATAAATGTTTTTGATGGTGTTAGTGGTGGTGGTGATATTGTTGAATTCCCCTTACTTTTCAAACCATGGCAATGAATATCATTTGAGGGAGCAAATATACTTGTTGAACCATTTTTAAATGTGGTAAATCATCTTAATTGGGTCCATTTGCCTCCAGGAATCTTTGCTGCCTATCTATGTTCACCAATAAAATTCATTGCTATAAATTAAAGCCTTGAATATTATTCACTTCTTAATATTATAGTTTCTTTTACAGATAAATTATTATTATATAATATCTCCTGCTCTTCTGTGAAATGAGAAATACATAGAATTCCACAAATTGATAGAACATTACAACTGTGGCTGCTACCTAGCTCTTTTTGTATAGAAAACCTAGCTGCAAATGTGTGTGTCTACACAGTTCAGTAGATAATAACATCCACTTCTTTCTAATGTGTCAAGTGGTTTTAGAAAGGTGGATGTCAGGACCTCGACAGAAGATGGAGGTTGAGTCTAAAAGAGGGAAAATATAAAGCAGAAAAATTGTCAGTGGCAGAATAAAGAAATACATGCATTAAAGAACCATATTCAAGGATCTTCTGTGAGTATTTGGAGATGAAGACAGAGTGAATAAATGTGTGCTATTTGCAAGATATAGGGAAAAAAGTGACAGTGTGCTAGATTTAAGGGACAAGTGGCAGAAGGGGAGCTTCATGAGTGACATGTCTTAGAGAGAGAAAGGAAGTGTTCAGGATGATGGCAGCTTGGCACAGACTGGGCGCCAGGTGCTCTGTGGGGCAATGGCTGTTAGTGATCTCTGAAAAATGTAAGGCAAACTTTTTTTTGACAGAGTAGCATGTAAAAGAGATAAACTACCCAAATACCCAGGTGACATGCAACTGACTAAAGGAAAATAGCTGGTTACAAATGAAAGCAATCTATAATTTTGGAGAAACTAAATGGAATGTCCATGAAATAAAAAATAGTGAACCTTAAGGTTCAAGCAATTGTCATGTTACCAGTTTATATGAATCTGATAACTTTGTTCCATTTTTCCTCTTTTTGGAGAAAAATGATTTTAGCTTATCAACGTAACAACTTCAAGTGATACAAAATAGCTTTAATAAGTTTTCTCGCTCAGAATAAATTTAAGAGTGTAGCTCATTCAGCATCTTTTCAATAAGTACAAAGTGTAGAGCCCTCTACAAGGTATTTCAGACAAACAGAAACATCATTCTTATACAATAAGTGCTCCTGCTTACATGGAGACAAAATTAGATTAATATCTAAAAAGTCAATAAAACTTTCTTACTTAACCCAATACAGACCATTGAAAGGATGCATAGTGGCCCAATGTGAATGTATTTACCTATTAAAACAGCTGATTGCCAGAAGTTTGTCTCTAAACCAGTATAGGTCATGTCAAAAATATTTTATGAATAATTTTTATTAATGTCATTTTATGGTGTCATTAGAAAAATATGATCAGCTGAGGAGCTCCACCAAAAAGCACTGAGATTTTCATTATGGAGATGGGGTGATTTTCATCCATTGAATTGAATGGAATTTTGAATTGAATTAAAGGGCCAAGGAACTTTTCCTGAGGACATATTAACTATGGAATCTCCTCTCTTATTCTCAACTTAGTTTTTTGGCCATCAGAGTTCAGTACCTGACTGATATCTTTTCCATGATTCGAAGTGATGGTCTGAAACAAGGCAGCATTTTGAAACTTTTACACTTTACATGATTATCAAGGTCTATTATGGTGGGATATTTTTATAAATCCTATAAAACAATGAATAAATACTTGCAAGGTGGGTTTTGTAGATGACATCCAAATGATTCAACAGAACATATTTATAGAGAATATAGCAAAGCAACACATGGGAAGGGATTTCAGAAGTGCTGACAATACTACTGAAGCAGATTACCTTAAAAGCAAACACATATGGTTCTGGTTTTTGCCTTCCTGCTCAGCTAAATCTATTTAAAGGCATAAGCTTGCAACCTGCCGAGTGGATACTATTTTATCCCATGTGTGGATTATGGATCCAAAGAGGAGACAGCTGATCATCCAAATATGAGCAAATTCCTTGGTTTTCTTTTCCTTCAAGTAGGCTTAGGACCTGAAGTAAATCCCTTTATTTCCTTTACTGAATTATCTCCTATCTCCACTACTTCTGGGACTGATGTATTTTTTCAGGCTTCTGGTTCTCAGGACCCCCCTTTCTTTATTGTGAAGAGGACATCAATAAAATTGGAATGGGGGACCCTTTATAGACCTTGATCAGTGCTATGACCACGACATAATCAGGCTTTTACCCCCAAATGCCAAATTTAAAAGGCATCCCTGGCAACTGCAGGCTGTCAGTAGCATGGAATCAACAGGACTTAACACTTAATTAGAATAATTAGTTAAAATCAAAAACTATCAGATGTTAGTCTGGAATGAGCTCCTCCTCTACCAAGGCCTATTCCCTGCCTCCCTTCATTCAAATGAGCATACATTATTGTCATTTTATCCAGAAGAGAAGGAGCGAATACACAAATGAGTGAACCTTGGAAGAACAGAGCTCCTGACTGCAGCTCCAGGACAGAGAGGCAAGAAGACACAGCCTTTAGAGAAATGTCAGGGGGCAAGTGTGAAACTAATAGTGCTGCTGGGGACCCTGCAATATAAAAAGTAAAACAACCAAGAGATCAAAGACCCCAAGAGAGCTCAGGAAATAACAACAATAAAAAACCAAAACCCTGAAACATTATGTTCCCCACATGGATAGAAAAACCTGACACTTGCATAAAAATGACAATTAAGAAATAGGCTGCTAAAAATTAAAAAAAATTATTGGATAAGCAAATGAAAAAGACCATAGATAGCTTCTTTGAAAATAAATGAGATCTGAGTTCAAATTCAGAAGACAGTGAAATTAAAACATCCACTTCTAAAGTTTAAAAGAAAAATGTAAAATGGGCACAAGCCGAAAAAGAGTTTTTGGAAGAGTTTATAAAAACAAAACAAAACTTTAATAAACAAATGAGAAAGGTGGAGAAAAAATTAGAAAAATAAAAATAAAAACAACACAATAAAATAGAAAATTATGAAAGAAAGATCAATTAATAGGAAAAAGAAAATTAAAAACTGACTGAAGAAAATAATCATTAAAAATTAGAATTGGACAAGAGGAAGATGATAAATTCTTTTTTCTTAACTTTTTCATTTTTTAATTAATTAATTAATTAAGAATATTTTTCCATATTTACATGATTCATGTTCTTTCCTTACCTTCCTTCCTTCCCGCTCCTGGAGCCATTCCACTGGGATATGTATATATATGTATAATTCAAAACCTATTCACATATTATTAATATTTGCTATAGAGCAATCATTTAAAGTCAACATCCCTAATCATATCTCCATCAATCATGTGATTAATCATATGTTTTTCTACTCCCACAGTTTGATATCTTCTTAAAATAACAAAAAATAATAAAACTAGTTTTTAAAAATGAAAAAAGAGAAGATAAGAAACATTTTGTTACAAAAAGCAACTGACCTCAATCTGAGACACAAATTAAGAAGAGAAAATATAAGAATTCTTACACTACCTAAAAATTATAATAAAATATTGTTTAATCCCTGTCCTTCAAGAAATTGTTAAAGAAAATTGCTCTGAAGTTTTGGAACTTGAAGATAAAGGTAGATCTTAAAAGAATTCATTAGTCATTACATGAAAAAGAAATCAATACGAAAACTCAGAAGAACATTAGAGCTAATTTTTATAACTCCTGTATTAAGAAGAAAATACTAAAAAGCAAATAAAAAACAATTTAAATACTGTGGTGATAAAATAGGAATAGCACAAGATTTAGTAATGAAAACAGTGAAAGGCACAGAATACATTTCAAAGAGTAAAGGAGTTTGGGTTACAATGAACCAGCAAAGCTGATTATTATCATACAATTAAAGAAATGATCATTTAAAGAAATGAGACTTTGGAATATTCTTGAAGAAAAGACCAGAACTGAATGGAAAATTTGATATACAAGAATGAGGAGAAACATAATAAGATAACATGAAAGGCCAAATATAAATGATTTAATACAGTCAAAATATTTACTGCTTATATGGGAAAATTGTATGTTTAAACCTTAAAAATAATATTAATTGGGTAGTTTGAAGGAGCATTTATAGATGGCAGCTTCTACATTGAATTAATTATAATAGAATAAGTGAAAAATAAAATTGGATGAGGAGGAATAAATTATAATAATTGTCACATATAAGAGAGGATATGATGATAGGATAAGAAAAGGATTCATAGAAGTGTAAATAGATTAACAACTTGGAGGAGAAAAGGAAGGGAACTGTGTTATTTAAAATCACTTGGGATATTTGGAACTACATTTCCTGTGGTCCAACAGGTTTCCTGTTTTAGATTACATCTTCAAGGTGAGGGATGGCTTTAAATATTGTGAAGTGACTTTGAACTTCCTCTTTAGCTACCTGGGTGAGAAGATATGAAAGGTAAAATGGCTGAGGCAGCAGTTTGAATAGGTTTCTTACAGGCGTGTGGTCAATTTATCTCTATCAGCATGGCTTTTATTAAAATACTATTTTCCCTTTTAATCTCGTCCATCATCATTTTTAATCACAACAGAACCTAAAAAATGGGGGAGAAAAATAAAGGTGGGATTGAAGGAGTGGGGTTTAGGAAGCTAGTGGTTAGGAGAAAATTAGATTTCTGAGGAGAAATAAGAGAAAAAGAGAGAAAAAGGAAGAAAAAGGGAAGAACAATAGAGTGGAGGAAAACACAAAAATTTGGATGTGAATGTGATGAATTCACCCATAAAACAGAAGTGGATAGCAGAATGGATTGGAAAACCCAAACCCAACAATATGTTGTTTACAAGAAACACATTTAACAATGAGAGACACAATGTAGAATAAAAATAGTTATGGAGTAGAATAAATTTTACTTCAAGTGCCCTAAAATAATGACCTCAGACAAGGCTGGAGCTAAAAATAGATCTAATTAAATTTAATCTAAGATAAATAGGAAAGCAATTATCAGTACTAAGTGTATATACACCAAATATTTTAGCAACTAAATTTTTAAGGGAGAAACTAAAAAATTACAGGTGATAATAGGTAACAAAATTATAATAGTGGGGTACTTAAACCTCCCCCTCTCAGAGCTAAATAATTCTAACCAAAAAATACATAAGAAAGAAGTTAAAGAGATAAATAAAATCTTGGCTGAACCAAATATTTGGAATATACCTTTTTTCTTAGTGGCACAATGATACATTTACAAAAAATTGACAATATAGTAAGACAAATTTTATAATTAAATACAGAAAAACAGAAATATTAAATTAATCTTTTTAAGATTAAAATGCAATAAAATTGTGTTTAATAAGGGACAATGGATTCACAAGATAAAAAATAATTATTGACTAACTTTATCTTAAAGAGTGAATGGGTTTAAGGACAGATCATAGAAACAAATAATTTAATACAGAAAATAATAATGAAACAGCTTAACAAAACTTATGGGTGACAGCAAAAACAGTAATTAAAGGAAAATTTATATCTCTAGATGCTTATATTAATAAAATAGAGGAAGAACAGATCAGAACAATATATAGTTTTAAAAATTAGAAAAACAACAAATTTAAAACCCCCAATTTAATACTAAATTAGAAATCTTAAAAACTAAAAGTGATATAAATAAAATTGAATATAAGAAAACCATTCAATTAATAAATAAACCTGAGAGTTGATTTTATTAAAAAATCCAACAAAAACAAACATTGATTAATATGAGTTTTAAAAAGAAAGAAAATAAATTACTAACATCAAAAATTAAAAGGGTGAACTTACTACTAATGAATATGAAATCAAAACAAGTATTGAGTTATTTTGCCCAGTTATATGCCAACAAATTTAATAATATAAATTATGTAGGCTAATAGAGAAAGAAATAGAATATTTATATAAATCTGTTTTAGAAAAAGAAATTGAACAGTCTAACAAAGAACTTCCTAGGAAAAAAGCACCAGGACCAAGTGGATTTACAAGTGAATTTTACCAAACAATTAAAGATCACCTAATTGTAATATTAAATAAATCATTTAAAACAATTGGTAAAGAAAGAGTTCTACCAGATTTCTTTTATGAAACAAATATGGTGATGATACCTAAGCCAGGAAGACCATAAATAGAGAAAGAAAATTATAGGTCAGTTTCATTAATAAATATAGATAAAAATTCTAAATAAAATATTAGCCATGAAACTATAATAATATGTCACAAAGATTATACTTTTGACTAAACAGGATTTATACCAGGTATGTAGGGATGGTTTAATATAAGGAAAACTATTAACATAATTAATTACATTAATAACAAAAGTAAAAAAGTAACAAGTATTTACATAATTGATTACATCAATAACAAAGGTAACAAAAGTAAATTATATGATTATATCAATGCAAAGAAAACTTTTGAGAAAATGCAAACTCATTCCTATTAAAAAAATACTGAAAGTATTTCTACCTAGTTGGTAGAAATGGATTTTTCCTTATATTAATAAGAATTATATATTTTAAACTATCAGCAAACATTATGTAATGGGGATGAATTAGAACCCTTCCCTACAACATCAGGTGTAAGACAAGGATGTCCATTATCACCAATATTATTTAATATTGTACTAGCAATGCTAGCAATAGTAATAAGAAAGAAAAAGAAATTAAGGGTATCAGAATGGGCAGAGTTATAACTATCTCTTTTCACAGCTGATATGATGATATATAATATAAAATCCTAGAGATTCAACTGAAAATTAATTGAAACTATGAATGATTTTAGCAAAATGGCAGCATATAAGATAAACACACAAAAATCAACATTTCAATATATATCAATAACAATGACCTATAAGAAGAGATAACAGATAATTCATTTAAATTAACCTTAAGTAGAAGAAAATATCTAGGAGAATATCCTCTAAAAACAATTCCAGGGCAGCTGGGTAGCTCAGTGGAGTGAGAGTCAGGCCTAGAGACTGGAGGTCCTAGGTTCAAACCCAGCCTCAGCCACTTCCCAGCTGTGTGACCCTGGGCAAGTCACTTGACCCCCATTGCCCACCCTTACCAATCTTCCACCTATGAGACAATACACCGAAGTACAAGGGTTAAAAAAAAAAAAGATTATGGTAACTTGTTTTTGACAAAGATAAAGTTTCAACTCTTTGGAAAAAAATTCACTATTTGGTAAAAATTATTGGGAAAACTGCAACAAAGTTTAGCAGAAACTAGATAAAGATCAAAATCTTATATCATTTACCAAGATAAGATAAAAATGGATACATGACAGGTATAAAGAGAGATATAAACAAATGAGAACAAGAGAAAACATATTACCTATCAGATTTATGGATAGGAGAATTATGAATAAAAAAAGATTAAAATCATTTTGAGATATAAAATGAATATTTTTTGTATATTACATTGAAATGGTTTCATATAAATAAAACTAACAGAAGATTAGAAGGAGCACAATGAGTTGGGGGAAATTTATAGACAGTTTCTTGGATAGTTTCTCAGATAGAGTCTCATATCTAAAAAATATAAAGAACTTTGCCACATATGTAAGAATATTAACAATTCCCTAATTGACAAATGGTGAAAAGATATGAACAGACAGTTTTTAGATGAAGTAATCAAAGCTATATGTAACTATATGAAGAAATGCACTAAATCATTATTAATTAGATAAATACAAATCAAAACAACTCTATGATATCATTTCACACCTCTCAGATTGGCTAAAATAATAAAAGGGCAAAATGACAAATGTTGGAGGGGAGTGGAAAAATAGGGATAGTAATATATCATTGTTTGTAAGGAATTAAAATTAAGAGTTTGACTAAATACATGAGAATTCTATGGTAATACTGTGGTCACCAATTTAAAAATATTATGGTTCAAATCAAATTGACTTTCAGTAGCTTTATTTACAAAGAAGTAGAAAGAGTGAAATTACAGAAATATAAAAGAGGGTAGAGTAATAAGTCTAGCTTATCACCCTAAATGTTGCTCCAGTCCTCGGCTCAAACCAGGCAGGGCTCATTAACCCCTCAGCCACAGGACTCAGGGATGAATTAAACAAGAGTTCAATCCTCATGACCTCCTCCAAGAAGGAGAGGCCTCTCCAGAACTAATCTCTCCAGAAGCCAAGAAAGGAGAGTCAGTTTCTCACTCACCCAAGCCAAAGCTCCGAAGGAGAAGATCCAGGAGCAGTCTTACCAGAAACAGTCCAAGAACCAGAGTCCCAGGTCAAAGTCCCAACTTGTAGCTCCAAGCTG
This sequence comes from Gracilinanus agilis, assembly GCF_016433145.1. NCBI lineage: Eukaryota > Metazoa > Chordata > Mammalia > Didelphimorphia > Didelphidae > Gracilinanus > Gracilinanus agilis. The sequence continues at coordinate 139,571,777 of NC_058134.1, read as the reverse complement.
AAGTCTCAGTCCAAGAAAATTCAGGCCAAAAGCCTCCTAGGACAGGAAGTTCAGGACTTTCATAGTCCTTTTTCTTCATCACTTCCCGTCCCTTCTTCCACTTTACAGTAGCCAATTGCAGTCTTTAAATTTGCTCAGCACTGCCAGTGGTAGTTATTGTTATTTTACATATATATGCATATATATGTGTGTGTGTATATATATATATACATATAATAAAAATAAATGATAACTTGAAAGGAAAAAGAGGAAGAAAACTGGCAGTACAGCAAGTAACAAATATAACAAGAGGAAAAAAAGTCAAAATAAAGATAAGTAATGCATAGTAAACAATATTTCAAGAAGAGAGTCAACAATAAAATCAGTGCCTTGTATGTGTGAGTACATAATAGATAAAAATGAATAGGGTAAACTAAAAATGCTAACAATAGGAGACCTTTTGGATATCATTGAAACTTGGTGGCATCTGTTTCATGAAAAGAATTTGGCTTTGGAAATATTATGGGCCCAAGACTATCCACTTTTATTATAATATTTATTCCAAAGAAACAGTTTATGAATCAGGTTAGTAATGTATATTAAGAGGACATACTGGTATGAGGAAATCAAAGACCTGATAAGTCAGAAAGATGTTGACGATCATTTGGATAAAAATCAACGGAAGTAGAAGAACTAAAGTTGTTGTACTCACATGTTCTGGACTACTGAGGTAGAAGGTAAAATTGGATGAGAAATGAGCAAAATAGTTCTCAAAATTATAAAAGAAGTGTGACATTGTTTTGTTGGGGGTCTTCCAAAATTTGACACCTCTCAACCAAAATCAGAGCAATTGATAAATTTGTAATTTAATGATCATTTTTAGCCTTCAAAAACTTGAAGAATTATCTGGAGGAATTGCTATTTTGGAACCATTTCTGACCAACAATGATGAGCTAGTTGGTAAAGAGAAAATGCCAAGACGGTTAAACACTAAAGAGTTCATAATGGAGGAGAGAAAAATCTGGCATAGACTGATAGATTCTAGCTTTAGGAAGAACAAATTTCAAAATGTTCAGATAAAGAGCAAGTGACACCATAATCCTAATATTTTGAAGATGAATTTGACCCAAAAGGTATGCGCAGCTCTCAAAAATGAAAGTCTAAAGAAGCATTGATTTACAAAAAGGAGGATAAAAGAGACCTATGCAATCACTTAATCATTTGCTCAACCTATCAATAAATATTAAATACCTACTGCACACCAAATATTGTTTTAGTTAGGCAGTAAGGATAAAAATGCATTGAATGAATTAATCCCTATACAATTAGCCTATATCTAATGGGGAAGACAACAGGTATTTTAGAAAATACAAAAGAACTTTAAAAAATTATATTGTTAAACACAAAACAGTTTGGGAGAGGGAATATTATTAGTAGAGGTAGGAAAGGCTTCAAGCAGAAGGTGGTACTTTAGCTTCATCTTAGGGACCCTGTGAGGCAGAGCTGAAAAGGGATATATTCCAGTGATGGGAGGTTGCTAATAGAAAGGGCCAGAGAAGGGAAATGGAAAATAGTGTGAAAACAGAAAGATCAGAGAGTTCAGGATAAGGACTGATGTTAAATGAGTCTGAAAAGATAAGTCAAAGCTACATCTTGAAAGACTTTAAAAGCTAATTAACAAAGTTTGTTTTTTATCTTAGGAGCAATAGGGGAGTCCCTGTTGAGTAAAATGAGCAGCAACATGATCATATTTGCATTAAAGGAGAATTATTTTGCAATATTTTGTAGGATGGACTAGAAAGAAGAGGGAGACCAGTTAGGAGGCTATTGTCATCATCTAATGATAAAAGATGAGGCTTCTGAAATAAGGTGTTAGCTCTATGAAAGGAATGAGAGAGTTGCTGTAGAGTTATAACAGTAAGATCTGACAACTAATTGAAAGATGTCATGAGATAGAATGAAGAGTCAAATATCATGCTAAGATTTTGAACCTGAGAGGCAAGAAGCATCATAGTGTTTCTGACAAAAATAGTAAAGTGTGCAACAGGAGAGGGTTCCTGGGGAGAAAGATAATGAATAAATTCAGTTTCTGAAATGTTGAATATGAGATGTCTCTTGGACATCCAGTTTAAAAAGTCTAGTAGACAATTGGTGAAGTGAAACTAAAGCTTGGAGGAAAGGCTGGGGTCTTTATAGGTAGATCTGTGATTCATTTGCATGGAGATAATAATTGAGCCCATGGGAGCTTATGACATTAGATGTTATAGAAAAGAAAGAGAAGAGGCTAAGGACAGAACCTTGGGGAAGATCCACAGTTCAGGCCTTGGTATAGATGATGAGCTAACAAAAAAAAGACTAAAAAGAAACTGTCAGATAAATAGAAGTAAACCAGGAGAGAGCAATGTCATGAAAAATCAGAAAGGAGAAAGCACCCAGAGGAGGGGATGGTCAACTGTCTTAAGGTAGCAGATAGGTCTATATGGAACATCTATTTAAAAAAAAAAAAAAAGACCATCTGGTATGGCAGTTAAGAGCTCACCATCCACTTCAGAGACAGCAGTTTGGGTTGAGTGAAGAGATGAGAAGCCATGTTACAAAAGGTTGAGGAGTGAATAAAAGGAGGGGAGAGAAAATGGAGGGAGCAGGTATAGAAAGCATTTTCAAGGAGTTTGGTTGTGAAAGGGAAGAGCTATAGAATGATGACTTGAGGAGACAATAGTAAATAGAGGGGATTTTTTAGGATGGGGATAGGGGAGATGAGTATGTTTAAGACATCAGAGAAAGAACCAGTTGAAATTCAATAGACAAGGGATGATTGAAAATGAAACATATTGGGGAAGATGGGAGGAGATGAGAGCAAGCATATATGTCCATGGATTGGGCTTGCCAAAATGAAAAAGAGAAAGAATATGAGAATGTCATAAGATTTTGAGATGAAGAGGAAGTTGGAAAATGAGGCATTATGTTGCATGGCTTCAATTTTCTCAGACAAAAATCAGTGGTAAGGTCCTCAAATGACTGAAGGAAGGAGATTTGGAAGGCATAAGGAGGGAAGAATATGTTTGAAAAAGTTTTGTTGGAGCATAATATAGGGAACCAAATAGGTGGAAATAAAAGTAGTCCTTTGCTGAGGATAGGGTCCAGTTGAAGTTGGATAACAAGAATTTGTAATATAGCTTAGACTTTTCCATTTGAGATTTCTTTAAGGATGTGATCAGTGGATTCTTTCTATTGTGACCTTTCACTTCTGGTTCTAATCATTCTGGATACTTTTGATTAATGATTTCTTGAAATGTACAGCATCAAGAAGAATAATTACAATATTGCAATAATAGTTTTTAGGGAGTCCAATGATTCTAAAAATTATTTTCATGACTTCTTTTTCATGTCACTTATTTTTTATATGAGGTGCCTTCCATTTTCTTCTTTTTTCCAATATTTTGATTTTGGTTTAATATTTATTACTGTTGTGTGGAATCATTAATTTCTATTTAGTCTATTCTAATTCTAATTTTCAAACAGTCCATTTTTTGTTGAAAGTTTATTATTCTCTTTTCTTAACAATTTTTCTTCTCTCAATTATTTTCTCAAGAGTTCTTTTTTTTGTTTTTTTAACCTTTTCTTTCACTTCTTCTAGTCTTCTCATCCTTGTGGCCAATCTGTTTTTTTCTCTTTCAGTGTCTACTTTTGGTTATAATGGAGTTACTCTCCCTTTCTCTTTTGGTAGTTTTATACTTAGTAATTTTTTTATACTGGTAAAGGTCTTTTTTTGGTTTATCTACCCAAATTTAATTCCTGAACTTGGGACTTCCTGCCAGGGCTGGACTCTGCTGCACTCTTGGGAATAGTGGTCTACTGCTTGGATTTTTCATGGGTATCTTAGGTCCCCATATCTGCCACTGAGAGCTGGAGAAATACAAACATACAATCTGTGGCTCCCAATGAAATGTAACATGCATACTTGGTATTATACACTGAAAATTCAGTGCCATTTAGTTTCAGCTCCAACAGAGCCCAGGCAAAGCTGTCATGGTCCTTTGCTCATGTTTCCTATTCACCAGAAGAAAATGCCCTAACTTTAGCCAACAGGCCATTGAAGTCTTCAATGAGTATTTATACTCCCATGAGAAACCCCTATTCCAGTCAAAAGACCCAGGAGATGCTCATCAAGAAGTGTGGGATTGCTATTTCCCAGACCTCTACCTAGTTTGACAATTGGCATGCCTGATATAGGAATATTCATCTACACAGTGAAAATTTTGTGTCCACAGCTTCTATCTGGGATTTATGAGCCACAGTTACCCCTGTGATTTTTTAGATGGCTACACTGTTGTTGCCGCCAGACAGAGAAGCATGCAAATCAACTCCTCCAATCCTGCTCTGGGTGGTTTGTTGCCTGTGCTGACCCTGGCTGTGCTCCATGTTCCCTTTCCTATTGCCCATAGACAACTGCCTGACTCTGTGGTTCTGAATGGAAGCAGCTATTTACCTTATTTTCACATTGGGTTTTTTGATCTTTATTCTTTCTGGTGGAATGTTAAGTATTTTCTGGAGTAGATATGGAGGGGCTGCCAGCTACTTCTATTCAGGCAGCCAGCTTGTATCTTGTCTGAAAGTCCATTGTCTGATTTTCTCCACTAAATATTTGACTACCTGTACCTTTAAAAGGCTGAAAAACTCAAAATATGTGAATAGTTGTTATTCTTTTCACCCAAATATCTTTCCTGTTGAGGTCAATAAATCGCTTGATGGACAGCCCTCAACCAAACAAGCAGACATAGTTTTCTTGAGGGGTTGGGTATACAGTGGGGTTTTTAGTTAATGAACTAGCAAGGAAAATTCCCAACTCAGTTCCAATATTCAAATCTATCAAAAATGGCTGATATACATACATACATACATACATACATACATACATATATATATGTAGTCATCCTTTCCACATCATAACTTTCCCCAATGCAGTTTTGCCATATTGTGGGTCAGTGCAAGATATTAAATGAGAATTTCTTTGGAGTTTTGCTGAAGACACAGATGACAGGCAAAGGCTAGCAGATGGCAAAGAAAAAAGTTTAGAAACTCAGAAATGCATATTTAATTCAAAATTTACAATAAGGTACTATAAATGCCCCCTAAAAGAAAAAGAAAAAATTCAGACATCCTCTGACTATAAAGGGAGGGAGATCCAAAATATTTTACACAGATTTATGTATATGCATATAGATAAATATGTATATTTATGTATTTATATATATACATATAGAGAGAGAGAATATGTGACACATTTTTAAGTTTAATCTTTTTTAAAGTTTAAATTTAATTTTTAAGTTTAGACAATGAACAAAATAGAAAAACTCATATTTGTAGGTTGTAAATTTGCAAGGTATAAATGATCAATTTTAAAATTTAACAGGCATTTCTTGGGAGTGTGTTTGAGTTATCTCAGAACAATATCATGCATGTGCATGCACATATACACATCAATACATATCGAAGGGGAATAAGAAGAAACCATCTGAAGCATATCAATAGCACTTTATTAATTCATTTTGGCACTGTAGCAGAAAGAAAAAGAAAATTTTGTTTTCTGATACAAAATTCTTCCTACCTTATGTTAACAACACAGACTACAGCACACGGAAGATTGACCCTGGCATTGTAGGAGTGGGAGGAGAGGTAGATAAGTGATGAAAAATAAAAGGAGGAAGGGCAACAAAAATGATACAAGTGAATGGAGGATGAGATATATAACCACAGACATTTATATAGTCTAGAAAAGAGAAGATTGAGGAGGAACATGATCACAGTCTATAAATACCTTCCAAGTAACAGTATAAATGAAAGAATGCAATTATTCAGAGCATCAGAAGAGGGAAGGACAAAAAGCATTGATCTGAAACTAAAGAAGAAAATGTTTCAGCTTTATATTAAGAAATAATTCTCAACAGTAAGATTTGTGCTTTAGAAATCAAAAGGAAGGGTGATATTTAATATTTAGAGAGAAGCTGGAAATGAGGTAAAGAAGCATATTGAAAGGCAATGAGAATGGTGTAGAGAAGAAGTAGAAGGAAAGCAGAAAGCAGTTCAGAAAGATGGTGCTCAGTAAGGAGAAGTGATCCAAGTGGTCTTTCTCTAAGTGTACGAGTGTGATTCTATAATACTTTTTGTCATGAGTTAACTGCACAGATATTTAGGAGGATGAACAACACTCTGTTTCAGCATAGAAGATACCTATTGTTATAGTATAGTGATGTGAGTGAGTTACCAATGTGGGCATGTTTTGGTTGAAGTTGGCCATAGATAATTACATTATGAAAAATGGAAGGTTTTAGTGCCTGAAAATTCAAATCCAAATGTGAAAATTTCCCTGAAGCAATACCATGACATCACAGTTCTTAGCTTTTCTTTCTTTCTTTTTTTTTAAACCACAAGTAACCCTATTTTCTTTCTTCTGGCATGAAAGGGGGGGGGGAAGAGGAAGGGAATAAACAAAATAGCTACAATGTGCCAGGCTAAGCACTTCTTTTTACCAATATTATCTCATTTGGTTTGAGATTAAAGCTTTCCAATAATTAATACATCTCTCTTTTTTGTTTTTAAAGAAAACACTACCACAAAACTTCTAACTTCAAACCAATCACCCTCATGTATTTTTATTCAGGCAATGGAGTCCAGCCTTGTATAATTTTTTATACAATTCATCTCCTTTTTGATTTGAATTTGAATTTAGATTGGCAAAAGCTATCTTAAGTTTTTTCGTTTTGTTTTGTTTTGTTTTTATGAACCTGCAAGACATCAGTACAAAATGAACACTGTGCCAAGGTGAGAGACAGTATGGTATGGGACCAGAATGGCTATCAGGACTCTGAATTCTAGTGGCAGTTCATCATATGGCTGATTAAGTCACCCCCTTGACTGAGGAGAGCTCATATATTTAGCTGACCCATTCTGAGCATTCTCCTTCACTACAGCCATTATCTGTACCTAAGGCATGTTCCAGTCTGCCACAATATAGCTTTTCTCTCCATTCCCATTTGTTGTCCTTCTTGCTCTAAGAACTGTAATCAAATCAACACTACAATTGCTTTTGGAAATGAGTCTATCTGTTAGCTGCCCTCTTGGTCCAGTCAGTACCAGGTGACTTCTCAGATGTCCTTACGTGGCCATCACTTCCTTAAATAGATCCTTTTCCTTTATTACAGTGCCACCTTCCTGAGGGTGTGGACTGTCTGACTTCTGTGTTTTTGTCCCTAACATTGAAAGCAGTGCATTTAGTGACTGCATAATCATTTTTCCATTCATTTATTCCCATTCAGGGTTTAAAGTTCCCTATCTGTAAAACGAGGGAGCATATGTAGGTTATACCAAATAACCTTCTGACTCTACCTTTTTGCTGATTTCTTGTGAAGAACTAGAAGAAGGTCATGAATTAATTAGAATTTTTGTACCTTGGACTCTATCTCCCAGAATCCTTTCCTCATCTCAAAATTCCTTTTGCTTTTACTTTTACATGCATCTTTACATTATTGTTTATATAGTTCTGTAACTCCTCCCTCTCTCTCGGGTGAGCTCCCTCTGGTCTCTAGCCTTTTAGTTTCCTTTTTGCTTCAAGTTAATTTAATAAATCTTGCTAAATATAATATTTGGAGTATATTGTATGTTAATTTTAATCTTAACGGTCATCTTATAAAGTCAGTCACTTGGACTGGCTGCATGAGGGTGCCGAAGCCAGGTCACATTGGTTTGTGAGAATCCATCTGTAAATTTTCACCGTGAACATTTATGCCTTGGGAAGTGGCAAATACTACAAATTAGAGCTTGATTTATTATTTTCTTGATTGTCTATATATAAGAAAGTGATGGAGGAAGCCATCTAATTTAACCCCTTTGATTTATAGATCAAGAAACTGAGGCCCAAATAGATGTAATGACTTACCTCAGGTTATTCAGAGTAATCAGTGCTCTTTCTATCACAGTTTCTATGCAGGAGAACTTAACAAGAAACATTCAAAGTGGTTCATTTACTTTATATAAGGGAGGTGGGTGGCCCAGTGGATAGAGCTCTTGTCTTGGAGTTGGGAAGACTTGAATTCAAATCCAGCCTTAGACATTTACTTGTTACATGACCCTGGGCAAGTCACTTAAACTATCTGATTCACTTTCTTCAATTGTAAAATCGAGATAATTATAGCGGCTATACCTCAAAGGATTGTTTTGAGGCTAAAATGAGACAATATCTATAAAAGCACTTGGCACAATGTCTGGAGCAAGGTAGATGCTTAATAAATGCTTATTCTTCCCTTGCCTTCCCTTTTCTAGGCTCTTTAAAGGACTTCATCCAAAACTGCTAGTACTCATAATACACAGGGAATTGAACAGCTTTCATTAATTGTTTGAAAATAGGCTATATGCATTTGCGAAAAAATATTCTTCCTTATGTTTTATCCATTTGTTACATTGAACTTTTCCCTCTGCTTTCCATTTGTCAGAACTCAATGAAATTTCAAGAATGAGAATGAGAAATTAATATACTTCAGCAGGAATAATTTTGGGCAAAGCTTGTACCTGATAGAGGAGATAAATGTTAAGCATTATCTTCAGGTGATTATGCAATCACCTTTTAAGAGAAAATGGTGATGGCTTTAAGAGAAGCACAAGACCTTTAAAGTCTAAGGAATAGTATCATATTACCTAGAAATGCACTGGGATCTATCTCATCAGGGTTTTTACCTTTGTTTTTTTTTTATCTTACATAATGTACTGAACAACATTTTCAAAAAATTATACTCTATTAAATTTACTAAGGAAACCATTGCCATTTATCTTCAGGAGATATAGGAAATATGGGGACCTATTTCATTTGTAGGAATGAATGTCAGTGGTTGAGAATATTTAAAAATCACCAATAATAAGAGGTAGGGATTATAATGAGGTTTATTTTTCTTTTGATAGCAGACAAGTGCTTTTAAAATTTCATCTTTAACTATAAATGAATTAAAAATTTGCCAAAGACTTATTTAGTACCCACTCTATGCCAGGTACTGTGATGGATATTGTATAGGCTTCAAAGGTCAATAAAACAACTCACCCTCACAAAGTTTAAATCTGGGAGGAAGAGATGGAATAAGTGGTTTCAGAAATATGCAGGAGCTAGCTCAAACTGTTAAATTTTCAGTATGAGCTTCTACACTTTGGAAATCAGTAAGTGCTAAAAGTCAGGCTTGATTTATCATTTGTTTATTGTAAAATTTTAATAAAGTATTAATAATGCAGATTGAACTTAAAATAGTGTGTACATTTTTTGAGAGACAGTTGTTAAACATTTTCCAGTGCCTCTCCTGCATAGATTTAAAAAGGACTATAATCCAGGGCAGAACATTATTGTGGGTATTTAGAGATAAGGATGAAGGAAGGCTTCCGGGATGAGGTCATATCTAAGCTGGGCCTTGCAAAATTATAATTTTAACAGATAAGATGTGGTAAGGGCATTCCAAGAAGAGGGATCAACATGAATAAAAGCACAAAGAATAGAAAGTTCAGAGAACAACAAGCAAGCCCAATCTGATTAAAGGTATAGCTATAAAGGAATAGTGGATGAGTAGAAGAGTATTGAAAAATTATGTAATGATATGGACTTGGTTTGGAAGGAAATGGGGAGTTATTAAAGGTCTTACAATAAGGGAGAGATGTGATCAGACATTTATAAAATTTAACTTCAGTGTATAGGATGGTTTGGATGGACAAGATATTAGAGATGAAACCCCAAACCAGGAGAGCAATGTCAATATTCTAGATAAGAGGTAATAAAATATAATGCAAAAGAGAGGACAAACAGAAAAGAAGTTTTAAAGATAGAATTAATAATTTAGTCTCTGGATACTGGTGGCAAAAAGTTAAATGTGTATTCAAAATGTTGACCCTGGGTAACTGAGAATATAGTCTGGTATAGGTCCTATGAAAAGAAATATGAAACTTAGGAGAAGAACTGATGACTTAGAATTTGGTATATTGAGTTTAGCATGCCTTTCTGCAAAAAAATAAAATAAAATAAATGAAAATCAACATCTAAGGTACATTTTCTTTTATTGCTCAGTTGGAGCCATTATCAGAGAGATATAGCAGAATGAGTGAACAGAGCTGTACTCTCACAAAAGGCAATTCATGGGCTATCAGTGGCTCTTTCTCTACCCTTCACAGGGAAGTGCTGAAAAAGAGCCTGAAATATTCAAAATAGCCTACCAGATAGATACCCAACATCTGCTCATACTCAATAGAGAGCCCTTCTATATGCCTTTAAGAATTGTCCCATGGGGGCAGGTAGGTGGCTCAGTGGATTGAGGCCCAGAGACAGGAGGTCCTGGGTTCAAATCTGGCCTCAGACACTTCCTAGCTGTGTGACCCTGGGCAAGTCACTTAACCCTCATTGCCTAGCCCTTACCATTCTTCTGCCTTGGAATTCAAAGGTAAGGATTTTTAAAAATTGTCCCAGTAAAGGAAAATAGGAGTGGGGTAGCAAACAATGCTTGAACCTCACTTTCTCAGAAATGATTAAAAGAGGGAAGAAACACACACACACACACACACACACACACACACACACACACATACACACACAGAGAGAGAGTTGGGCATAGCAATCTATCTGACTCATTAAGGAAATAGAAGGAAAGACATGAGGGGGAGTGAGTGGTAAAAGGGAGAGCAAATTAAGGGAGGTATTGGGAAGAAGCAAAACATACTTTTTGGGAAAGGACAGGATAAAAAGAGAGAAAGAATAAATACAAAAAAAATAGAATGAAGGGAAATAAAGTAATCTTAACTATGAATGGGGATGGGCTGAACTCACCAATAAAATGGAAGCAGATAGCAGACTGGATTAAACAGTAGAATCCAAGAGTATATTGTTTATAAAGAACATACTTGAAACAAACAAAAGGATAGTTATATAAAGGCTGGAGCAGAATCTGTTGTGCCTCAACAGAAATAAAAAAGGCAGGAGTAGTAATCATGACCTCAGATAAAGAAAATCTAAAACTATTTTAAATTTATTTTTATTTTCCCCCAAATTAAATGTAAAAACAGTTTCCAACATTTTTCAAAGAATATAGTTTTGAATTTTCTCCCTCACCCCCACCCACCTTGAGATGATAAGCAATCATTACATGTGCAATCATGTAAAACATTTTTTCCATATTGATCTTTTTGTGGAAGGAAACAAATAGAAAGTGAAAAAAGCTTTGGATTCATACAGTTCTTTTTTTGGGAAGTTTTTTATCATGAGTCCTTTGGAATAGTTTTGGATCATTCTATTGCTGATAATAGCTGTGATTCACAGTTGTTCATTATAAAGTATTCCCATCCCTGTACAATATTCTCCCAGTTCTGCTAATTTTCACACTGCCTCATTTCATGTCTTACCAGGTTTTCCTGAAATTCTCCTGTTGTCATTTCTTATAGCACAATAGTATTCCATTATAATCATATAGTATAACTTAGCCATTCCCCAATTAATGAGAATCTCCTCACTTTCCAAATCTTTACCCCCCCACAAAAAAAGAGCTGCTTTCAATATTTTTATACATATAGGTTCTCTTCCCCACCTTTTTTTATCTCTTTGGCTTTGCTTTTTTAATTCTTACTGTCTTGTGAGATCAAGCTTCTACTTGCCCAAATCTAGTCATTAAAGACCGTTTTTCTGCTATAGTTTTTTGATTTTCCTTTTTGGTCTGGTTTATCCTGCTTTTCATGGTTTCCAGCAGGTCATTTCTGGTCTTTAATTTGCTTATCATTTCATTTGATTTCTGGATTTCTATTTTTAAGTGCGAAATCCTGTCGTTTAAACTGTTATTTTCTTTTTGAACTATTTTACACTTTCTTGCCAAGTTTCAACTATCTTTTTAACTTGCTTCTCAAATTCCAGCCTAATCACTTGGAGAGCTTGTGACCAACTTTCATTTTTTTGGAAAATTTGGATGTGTTTGCTTGATTGTTGTCCTCTGCCTTCTCCTCTATAATTTGTTGTTTCTCTAAGTAATTATCCAGAGTCAAAGGCTTTTTCTTATCTTTTTTTTTTGGTGGTTATAGATTGTATTTCTTGGGCCTTACTGGCCATTGCTAAGTTAGTTTTCTCTTCCTTTCCAAGCCAGAAGTCTGCATGAGGAGGGTAGGCAGCTCTCTGTGTATGTAACTTCAGCATTATTTTTCTATTCTCTGTGGATTCTACTGTAAGCAGCCCCTCTCTGCCCTGTGCCCAAGCTCCACGTTTCTCAGCCTTCTGTCACCCCGAGTCTCACTGCTCTCAGGAGTAGGTGTCCTTGGCTACTTCCCACCACCCCTCCCCCAAATCTAGTGGCTATACTCTGATTCTGGTATGGTAGATGTAGTGGGAGAGGGGTGATCAGTTTTCACTTTGGTATGAGTAGTTTTATCCACTTATAGCATGGAAAAGCCCAAATCCTGCCTACCTTCAAGTCAGCACCCTGCAGTAGAGCCCCTTCGATCATTTGATTCTGTCACTTGTCTTTTTTTGAGCCTTTTCTCATAGGGTCAGTGGTTAGGAGAAAGAGCCCCTTGCTACTACTCTGAGGCTATCTTAGCCCGGAAGTCTAAATGGCTTTTTATCTCTTTGGGATAGAGGATCAAAGTGTATATACATTTTTGTAGCCCTTTGGACATAGGTCCGAATTGCTTTCCTTAATGTTTGAATCAATTCACAACTCCTCTAACGATGTGTGCCAGCATTCCTATGTCCCCTCCAAGTTTTATCATTTTCCCTTTTTTTGTCAAAATAACTAATCTGATAGATATAGGGTTGTACCTGAGAATTGTTTTAATTTGCATTTCTTTAAATAATAGTGATGAGCATTTTTTGCATAACTATAGATAGCTTTAATTACTTTGAGAAATGCCTGTTCATATCCTTTGACCATTTATCAATTTGGGAATGATTTGTATTCTTATACATTCACCTCATTTTTCTATGTATTTGAGAAATGAGACCTTTATTAAGAGACTTGTAAAAATTTTGTTGTACAATTATAATCACCCTATATTACTCCTTCCTATTTACCCCTTGTAGTTTCTGACCTCCATTTCCCCCAATTTACCCTCTTTTCTATCAGTTCCCCACTTCCCTTGCTATTACCCTGTAGGGTAAGACAACTTTCTATACCCAATTGATTGTGTATGTTCTTCCCTCTCACTGAGCCAATTCTGATGAGAGTAACATTCACATGCTCTGTCTCCATATCCCCCATCTTCCCCTCCACTCTAAACACTCTCATGACTCTTTTATGTGCAATAATTTACTCAATCCTATTTTTTCCTTCCTCCTCCTCCTAGGGAATTCTTCTTTCCAGTTCCTTAATTTAATTTTTTATATCATTCCATCATATTCAACTCACACCCTCACCCTTTGTCTATGTATATTCTGAACTGTCCTACTAATTACAAAGTTCTTTGGAGTTATAAGAATCATCTGTCCATGCAGGGATGTACACAGTTTAACCATATTGAATATTTTTTTAAATTTCTCTTTCCTATATCTTTTTATGATTCTCTTCGGTCTTGTATTTGAAAGTCATATTTTCCATTCTGCCCTAGTGTTTTCATCAGTGTAAAATTTAAAACAATATCTAATAACTCCAAGTATTATATTTTATAAAGTTTATTAATAATCACTTGAAGAAGGGAGAAAATAAACTAAAAGAAAAGGAGGTTCAAACCTAATTATCTAACAAAAAGTAAATCCATGTGTGTAGATTCTACTGCCCCAATAAGGAGAAAAGAGAGAGAGAGGCAGGGCTACACAAAACTTATATCCTCCCTACATTAGCACGTAATGTGAGAGGGAACAAGGGAAGCTGGGAAAGAGGGTTTCTGGGGAGCAAATTCTAATTATACATCTGGAATGTTTGAATGTCCTCTCATTCATTGAATATCCATTTCTTTCTTTGAAGGAGTTTGCTCAGTTTTGTTGGATAAGTGATTCTTGGTGGAAGTCCTAGCTCCTTCGCCCTCTGGAATACCATATTCCAGATCTTCTGATCCTTTAATATAGAAGCTGCTAAGTCTTGTGTTATCTTGACTTTGGCTCTATGATATCTGAATTGTTTCTTTTTGGCTGCTTGCAATATTTTCTCTTTGACCTAGGAATTTTGGAATTAGGCTATAATATGGCCACTATGGCACTGGGGAGCTATCTGCTTTCAATTTTTTCATAGTAGTATAATGTAAGGAGAATGTTTAGTCTCTGAGGCTTGTAAGAGATTAAATTTAGGGTTTTGACTAAATATGAGACTTCTAAAGTAATATTGTGGTCACCAATTTAAAAATATTATAGCTCAATTCAAAATGACTTTAATAGCTTTTATTTACAAAGAGGCAGAAAGAGCGAAAGGAGAGAAATGTAAGAAAAAAGTAGAGAAAATGTCTAGCCTAACTAAATGTTGCCCTGGTAGCAGGCTCAGTCCCATCAGGGCTCGTTAACCCTCAGCCAGAGAATCTGGTGGTGTCTTATGCAAAAGTTCCACCAACGTAGCCTCCTCCAGGAGAAGGAGGCCTCTCGAGAACTAATCTCTCCAGAAGCCAGGAAGTGATGGCCAGCTACTCACCCAAAATGAAGTCTAAAAGAAAAGAACCAAAGCTACCTTCAAGAAGCAGTCCAAGAGCCAGGGTCCCAAGTTGAAGCCGAGGTCCAAGTCCAAAGCCACCTCCAAGAGGTAAGTCAACAGCTAAAGCTCCAAGTCAAAGAATTAAGTGAAAGACCCCTCAGACAGGATGTTCAGGACTTTTTATAGTCTTTTTTTCCATGTCTCTTCCTCCACTTTATGGGAACCAATTGCAGTCTTTAAATTTGCCTAGCACTGCCCAGAGGCAGGGTAGTCACCTCTGGGGTTGTCATTCACTTTTAGTAAATGACTTGGGAATTCCCTTACTTAGTGTTAAGTAGGGGTGTTTAAGCTTTTGGTTGATTAATTCAAAAATTGCTGATTGATAGGCAAATAAAGTTTGATTCACTCTTCACAAGCTGCACTTTGGTGTGTGGGTAATCCCATTCACTCTTTTCTCTCTTGGATCTATGATCATAATTCCCCATGGCTATAAGTGTATGTTCTTCTCATCCTGCAGTGGTGCCCAGGACTGCAGTGTAGTTCTGCATATGGGCAGTGAGACAAGAGTCTTGCACCCAGAGCCAGCAGAGGGACTCCAGTATTCTCCTTCTGAGCAGTTGCTCAACCCAGCTGCCTGCTTGCCCCCCCTCATTTCTGACTGAGAGTTTTGGAAGTCTTGGCTATTGTTTTAATTGTGCCCAAAGCCTTTTGTAAAGGGCAAGCCTGCCCTAGGCTGTATTCCACTTGTACCCCAGTATGCTACATCCCTCTTACTGGTCTTCTAAGTTGTTTTAGGCTAAAAAATTACTTTATCTTGTCTTTTTGTGGGTTATGCTGCTCCAGAATTCATTTTTAAACATTATGTTATTGCCTTTTGGAGGATAATTTGGTAGAAATCAAATGGTACCTTCTCCTGTACCTTCTCCAACATCTTGTCTCCACCCCCTGTCCCAGTCTCAAACTACATTTAATTAATTTACATTTAATGTAATGGACCTCTGTATCAGCAGCAATACAATGACCCAGGACAATTCTGAGGGATTTATGGTAAAGAAAGCTACCCACATTCAGAGGAAGGACTGCAGGAGAGGAAATATATAAGAAAAACAATTGCTTGAACGCATGGGTTGGGGTAGACATGATTGAGGGTGTGGACTCGAAACTACCACACCAATGCAACTACCAACAATTTGGAAATTGGTCTTGATCAAGGACACATGACAAAACTAGTGGAAATGCGCATCGGTCATGGGTGGGGAGTGCGGGGGGGGGGGGTTGAAGGGGAAAGGTGGAGCATGAATCATGTAACCATGTTAAAAATGAATATTAATAAATGTTAAAAAAAAATTTAAAAAAAAGTGATAACTAGGGAAACTACATATTGCTAAAAGGTACCATAGACAATTAAGTACAATTAAAAATTTTACAGTAAGTTTCTCTGATAAAGATCTTATTTTTCAAATATATAGGGAACTGAGTCAGATATATAAAAATAAGAGCCACTCCTCAAGTGGTAAAAGGCCAAAAGGATATGAACTGGCATCTTTCAGAAGACATCAAAGCTATCTATTATCATATGGAAAAAAAAGCTCTAAATCAGTATTGATGAGAGAAATGGAAATTAAAACAACTCATAGGTATCATCTCATACCTATAAGAAATGACAAGGGCTTGGAAGGATTGAGAGAAAATAGATACACTAATAAACACTTTTTCCAATTATGAACTAATTCATCTATTCTGGAGAATAATTTGGAACTGTGCCCAAAGGGTTATAAAACTGCATACCCTTTGACTCAGCAATACCACTACTAGATACGTATCCCAAAAAGATCGAAGAAAAAGGAAAAACTCCTCTATGTACAAAAATATTTAAAGCAGATCCTTTGTGGTGGTAAGGAATTGGAAGCTTAAGGGATATTCATCAATTGGGGAATGGCTAAACTCTCAAATGACTCAATTTGAATGGCTTCCTCTTGCCGTTAGTATCAATTTAATTCAAATAAATTCATCAGGTATTTATTAAGTGCCTACTTTGTTTTTACATTCTCACTGGTAGATATTGAGGATAAAAAGGCAAAATGAAATAGACCCAGCCTCATGGAAGTTACTAAAGATAAAGATAAATAAACACTATATTTATATATAGTATTCACTGGAGGTAAAGAACACTAACAACTAATAGGAACAAGAAAGGTCTCCCAGTAGGAGGTGGCCCTTGATAGGACCTGAGGATTTCAAGAGACACAGAGATAGTGAGCATTTCAGTCCCATGTAAAGGGGCCAGGCATCATATACATCAATTTGGTAGAAACAACAGTGTATGAAGAGGAGTAATGTGTAGCCAGTTTGGAAAGCTAGATTGGATCTGTACTGTGAAGGACTTTAAATCCCAGTATAAATGTTTGTAGTTTATCCCACAGGCAATTTAGACCCACTAAAATTTCTTCAGAAAAAAATGCTATATGTTCCACACTGTACTTTCTAAATGCCAGTTTGGCAGCTGTATAAGGGATGCGGGGTAAAGAGTGTGTTAGGATACCACTTGCTATGCAGTATTCCAATCAAGAGGTGAAGAATTAGTTTTTAGCTTTGTGAAGGGTGGAGGAAAGACATATGGAAATGTTTTGAGGATAGAATCAACAGGATTTGGCAACTGATTGGGGTGGATAGAATAGGATGGAGAATGGTAGCAAAACTGAGTACTAGAACGATGCCTTCAACAAAAATAGGGAAGTTAGGAAGAGGGGTGGATTTTTTGGGGAAAGATAATGAGTTCTGTTTTAGGCATTTCAAGTTTGATATGCCTGAAGGATATTCCTTTGGAAATTTCCAGTTGCCTCTTGATGATATAGAAATGAAATATAGAGAGAAAAATGAGAACTAGATGTGAAGTACAGATTCCACCATCTTCTTTTTAAAGCACTTCATAATCTGGGTGAACCTGCTTTCTAGCCTTCTCTCACATTATTCTTTTTTATATATTCTACATTACAATGAAGCTGTTCTCTGAATTCAGAAATTCATTTCCTACTTTGTTCTGGCTACATCTTTGAAGTAAATATTCTGCCATAAAAGGTATCTGCTATTAAATGGTTGATTGGAATTGGAGTACTAGTTACTAAGCCCCTAAAAATGTGGGAAATTTTGCATTTGGCAGGGACTCTAGCTAACTGCAGAGAAGGGATCATCCCAATTCCTCCAGGTGTCTGAGATACTGTAGTATTTAGCTTTCATACCCCTCTGTGCCCCCTTATCTCTATATTGGGAATACAGTTGTTCAGCGGAACATCAGTCAGGTCTGAAGGGCACACCCCATGTGAGTGGGACCATCTACTCCCCTAGGTGGCCAGGAAGCCCCACCAGGTCAGCCTGAGGACCTGAGGAAGCTGGAAGCCCTCAAGGGAGCACCATTTAAGCCTTGCCCCAACCAGGACCCAGCTTTGTTGCCTTTTAGGGAAAATCTAGCCTAATCCTTATGATAAAGTGGATGGAAAGAACTCTGGTAGGTACTGGTCCCATCAGCCTGCTTAATAAATGTCTCTTCAATGGAATTGCTTTTGGGTTACAGAGATCTAATTGTTAGGAAGGCGTTCCTTATATTAAAGTCTACCTTTCGACTCATTTTTATTAGGAGCGCCTTCTGAACCCAATCAAGAGAAATCTGATCCTTCCCTCCTAGGAAAAGGAGGAAGCAGAGGAGAGAGCCCTCTCTAATAATAATAACAATGATAATGATGGTGGTGCTGATAATTATCTTTTATATAGTGCCTGCCATCTTCCAGGCACTATGCTAAGGGCTTTACAGTATGATTTCAGTCTTCATAACCACCCTGGGAATAGAGACTATTAAGATAGCAGCGTTACATTTGAGGAAACTGAGGCCCAAGGCCACATGGGAGTTTAAGACCCTAATGAGGATCTGAATTCCGGTTTTCCTGGCACGAGGCCCAGGGCTCTCTCTACCTCAATTCTTCCCTTCCTCCCTCTAAGCAGTGACCTGTGAATTTCAAAACGTCAGAAATCCTGGCGGTCTTCTCAGCATCCAGGACAGCATCCCTGTGGCAGCAATGGCCGCCAGCAGCGTCCATATCAGCCTCTGAGACGCCCCCAGGAAAGGCAGCTCCCGGCTTCCCAGGGGCCCTGACTCTCCGAGAGCAGCTGAAGGGGGCGCTCTAAGAACACAGGGAAGGAGACAAAGACTCCTGGAACCAGGACTTGCGAGCTTCCCTCCCCGTCCCTAGGAAGCCAGCGTGTGCACTGAGAGGCTGAAACTCCTCTCTCCTCTCCATCTCTGTTTCTGCAACACGTTCTTGCTTAGCTTGCTGAGTAGATACCCTTTCCAATGAAACGTGCCTGTTTTCAAGAAGGACTTGAGCCCTGTGCGAGGGCTCGGGGAGCGGGCAGTCATACCACCGGAACTGTGCATTTGTGGCGGGAGAAGCCATGGCATGCCCAGCAGCCATCCCTCTAAAACCATCTCTACAGGTGGCTAAGTCAAGTCTGGGGTGACTGGCAGCCTCATGCCCCCATCCCAAGCACAGGGAGATTCCATGGTGGAGCACGGGCAGGAGAACAGACTGTGCTGTGAAGCACCCAGAGTTTGGTTAGACAGGGTGGAGCCCCGGATCATCCATGTCACCTCCTGTCCCCGGGCTGCAGCGACTCTGCCTTTCTTAGATACAAATCACGAAGGAGTCCAGACATCGCCCTGTTAAGTTTTTGCTCCAGTCTGAAAACGACGTTATAGGATAGTACTTGAATTGCTTGTTATTCCGTTTCCTTGTCTGAAGCTTATTCCATAAACCCTTAATAATGTATAATTAGAATCTGCTCCCCAGGACTCTAAATCCCAGCATCCCACTTTCTTCTCAGGGTATGTCCTTCCGTTTTGGAGATAAAGTTTGTGTGTGATGGAGCCCCTCTCTTCTTTTCCCCCAAAGAGGTTGGGAAAGTTTCCTTTACTGGGCTTTTACTTTTGTCCTTTTATTTCTTCTATTTCAAGTGATTATTGATAAATCTTATAAAACATAATACTTGGAGTTATTGGATATTTATTTAAACCTTACAATAAGGATGTGTCAGCGTGACATAATGGATAGTGAACTCCTCTCAGGAAGATTGAGAGTTCAAGTCCTGTCTCATATTTAGACTGACTAAAGGACCCTGGGAAAGTCACTTCAATACCTGGTGCCCCAGGTGGCTTGGCTACAGGGAAGTTGCTGATATGAATTAGAAGAGGAAGTTTTCTCCCTGGAATTTTGTGCCAATACCATCACATTTAGAACTCACCCCCTAAAAAACAAACAAACAAACAAACAAACAAAAAAACACATCATTAGTGACTATAATGAGAAATAATTTGCTAACCAATCAGTTGATCAAAACCCTCATGTTACATGGCTACATCAGGCCAGATATTTCTGGGTGCTATATATATATATATATCATAGATAAAAATCAAATATGCCCTGCTCTGGAGTCCCTGCTCTTTCCCTCCTTCAGGGAAGAAAAAATATACCTGTACAAGAAGAGACAGAATAAATATAAAATGAAATAAAAGTTAGTTTGGGGAGAGGTAGAACTAGAGACTGGTGAGACCTAGATAGGCCCCAGATAGAAGGTGTAGCTTGAGTTGACTGAGGAGGGAAAATAAGGAATTGTGTGAGATAAGTCAGAGGAGAAGAAGAAGGTATATTCCAGGATTGGGCTATTGCCAGTGTGGAGACATAAAGATATGTCTTGAGTAAGAAGTATCTTGTAGGGATGATTTCAGAAAAAAAGCTGGAAAGATCTCCATGAACTGACGCAGCGCAAAAAAAGCAAAACGGGGAGAACATTTTACACAGTACACAGTATTGTACAATGATCAACTCAAAACTTGACTACTCTCAGCAGTGCAATGATCTGGGACAATTCGGAATGCTATCTACTTCCAGAGAAAGAACTATTGCAGTTAGATGGATCTGGATCAAAGCTATGATCTTCCACATCATTGTATTTATGGTTTTATTTGGGGGTTTTGGTTGTGTATATTTTGCTTGATAAGGAAAAATAAAATAAATTGAACTTCTGATAAAAAAAAGAAGCTTGTAGAACAAAAGGTAAGGACAGTAGAACAAAAATTCAGGACAGTTTAATTGAAAAGCAGTGTTCAGAAGGGGAATAATGTATAATGAGGCTGGAAAAGTAGATTGGAGCCAGGTTTCTGCATTCACAATTTCATATTAAATGTCTATACATTCTCTTCTTGAAGATACTTCTTTAGGAGTCACAAATATGCAATTGTTTCATCCACTGATAAAACACATTAAAAACCTCGTATAAAAAAAGTTCCAGTTCTCTAACTCATGTAATTTGAAAGCTTAAATTAATTATTTCTTCCCTTTTCTGACAGAGACTAGCCTGTGATGATAAAAAAAAAAAGGCCTACATTTTAAAGGACTTTAGTATTTCAACTAATGGAAATACTTGAAAAACCTATCAAAGTGTTACAGAACATAAGAAATATCTCCAATTGTACAGAAACATTTCTTCATTATGCTTTACACACAATTTTGCTAGACTGCTTATTTTAATTAGAGCAGAACTCCAGCTTCTGCTCATTGGTTTGGCATGAGCAATAAAATGAAGTTTATTTAATTTTCTAAAATAAGTAAAGCAGAGTAAAGTTAATTAAAAGTTAATTACAGAATAATGAATCATATACCCTTGCTGTGCCAGGGTTGCCCATATGATTAGAGGCTGTCCTTTCTGAATATTCTCACACTCATAGAAGAAGGATTTCCCCCACAGTTAGTACAAGGGATTTCATTTGGATTTCTCATTTCAAACTACATATCCATTGCCTATTTTCAGAATAAATTCTTTTCAGATACACATACACACACACGCACACACACACACACACACACACACACACACACACACACACACACACCTCACACATCTTCCTGGTTTGTCTTCTCTGGGACAATATTCATTTAGACTCCTGATTGGCTTTTAAATTTGACAGAATATACCTATAAAATTTGTTAGTAATTGTTTCATTTCCTACAGTGGCATGTGTAGTTAACCTTGAAAGACTGATTGGGTGTTCCCTGCACTGAACCCAACCTTTGCTGGCATCACAAAGGTCACAGAACTCTTCTTGCTGAACCTGTGTCTTTATAAATAAAGAGCCCTGCATGTACTGGAATTAGAATGCCTTACCGCTCATTAATTCATCATTAAAAAGATGTTAACTAATCATTCTCTATAAGATTCTAATGTAAAGATTTCTCTGGCATGAATATCCCTTAGCTTGACACCCTTACATTTGAAACCTGTTAAAATAAAAGAGAAAAAACCAGATTGTTCATATTGTCATGTTTGTGAGAGACACCAATGCTGCTCTCTTTTTCCTTCTGTAAACACGTCATGTTGGAAAACTTCCTTTAGAATCAATGATAGCCTATGTTTTTATGACTTGATCTTGAAGATTGGTGCAGGAGCCAGAGAGAAGATGTTTTCCCCTAAATTTCAATTTATCACTTCTTATATAAGGGAAAATGTACAATGAATATGTCCTACTCGCCTTCCCCAGAAATTTGCTGAATTGGGATATGCAACATTAGCACACTATATTGCATTATGTCCAGTCACAAGTATTAAATCCCAGCTCAGATATATGTTAGCTGAATGGATGTGCAAAAGTTGCATAACCTCTCTCAGTCTCAGCTTCTTCACCAGCTTCATAAAATTGGAATGATAGTGATAAGGCCAATCTACCTTCCAAGATTTTTGTAAGGATTAAACAAGATGACATATGTAAAGCATTTTGCAAAACTTGGAGTACTATATAAACATTAGTGGCTATAATGATTATTAAATTACATTATAATTATAAAATTATCATTATAAAATTATTATTACTTTGTAGACAATTTTGTTCAGGTAAATGAAAGGGCTACTTTTGTAATTGAATTTCAATATTCATTTTATTTTGTTCTTTTCATCTTTTTGTGTAATTCAAATGGAAACAGGTCCTAGGATAAATTACTATCCTTCTATTATTCTTTCATATTTATTATTCAGACTCTTGCACAAATGAATGAAATAACTGCTTTTTATAATTATGTAAAAAGTATTAAGATGTAAGTTCATCCCTTATAAGCTCACTGACAGCCTCTTCAGGATGATTTATGTTATAGTTAAGATGGTGGAAGAGTAATATGTACCTCATTTTGTTCTCATGTGATTTTTATTTTTTCTATGTCTATATTTTGAAAGCTTCTTTTATTTAGCTTAGATGTCATAAGTATTCAGCATGAATATGTATTAAAATATTGTTCTTATATGTTTGTGGATCAATGTTATGTTCAGACATTGTCTGGTAGTTTTTGTTTGTAATGATTATCCTTACAGAATAGTGTATCTGTTGAATTGCCAAAGATTCTTCCTTTGAAGTACACGGATTTTTCATGATAATTTTTGAAAGAAAGAAATCTTCTGTATAATTGTCACTCCTGGATCATATTTCCTATGTATTTCTTAAGTGACAAATTTGTTTAGCCTATAATTATGCATTTATAGATTTTCTAACATTTCCATGCATAAATTACATTAATCAATACATTTGGGATCCTGGTCAGGTCTTGATTGTCATCATAAAAATGCCTTCATTTCTGTAAACAAATACATGACTGAGCTGCTGTTCAGTGCTTCTTCTTTGATATATGTAGCACATACAGATGTCATCTATGGAGGACTTTTGATTTAATTATTGGATCTTAGCCATTTAATAAATTTTATTTGAAGGTAAAATAATTTATTACATTAAAAAATTACAATAACACACATCTGTTATGTTTGTTATTGCTTAGTGAAATGATGACCATTTCAAGCATATTTCTTTAAGTTTTATCATATGATCAGAAAATATCTATCAATCTTGTTCTTTCACATTGGCAAGTAAATGCCAATCTTTCTATAATTGCTTTAGTGTAATTGGCCCTGTGTTTTATTAATATTATAAGAGTTTTTATTGGACTACTTCCTAAATGTTGTAGATTAAAATTTTTACTTCTGAAACCATGTAGTGACCAGGATTGTAAATATAGTGTTGTTATTTTAATTAATAATGATAAACTCTCCCATTTTCACATAATTTTATAATTTGTAAACTAGAAAAGAAAAATAACTGTGCATAACTTTCAAAACATATTCATTTTAAGTTCATCTATATATGCATCTGTACACATAGTTAACATATGGCCTTAGACACTCTCTGTTTGACCCTAAACAAGTCACATCACCTCTGTTTACCTCAGTTTCTTCAGCCATAAAATGGAGCTAAAATTTTTTAAACATTTATTAATATTCATTTTTAACCTGTTTACATACTTTATGCCCCTACTTTCCCCTTCACACCCCCCCCGCCTTCCCCCCACCCATGGCCAATGCACATTTCCACTGGTTGTAACATGTGTCCTTGTTCAGGGTCTATTTCCATATTGTTGTTAGTTTCATTGGTGTGGTCGTTTCAAGTCCCTTCCCCAATCATGTCCGCCTCAGTCCCTGCATTCAAGCAATTGTTTATCTTCTGTGTTTCCTCACCTGCAGAGCTTCCTCTGAATGTGGGCAGCATTCTTTACCATAAATCCCTCATAGCCGTCTTGTGTCATTGCATTGCTGCTGGTACAGAGGTCCATTACATTCAATTTTACCACAGTGTATCAGTCTCTGTGTACAGTGTTCTTCTGGCTCTGCTCCTTTCGCTCTGAATCAGTTCCCGGAGGTCTTTCCAGTTCGCCTGGAACTCCTCCAGTTTATTATTCCTTTTAGCACAATAGTATTCCATCACCCGCATATACCACAGTTTGTTCAGCCATTCCCCAATTGAAGGACATACCCTCCTTTTCCAGTTTGTT
This sequence comes from Gracilinanus agilis, assembly GCF_016433145.1. NCBI lineage: Eukaryota > Metazoa > Chordata > Mammalia > Didelphimorphia > Didelphidae > Gracilinanus > Gracilinanus agilis. Next base: position 139,547,275 of record NC_058134.1, on the reverse strand, counting down.
GCCACCACAAAAAGCGCAGCTATAAATATTTCCGTACAAGTCTGTTTATCTATGATCTCTCTGGGGTCCAAACCCAGCAATGGTATGGCTGGATCAAAGGGCAGGCATTCTTTTATAGCCCTTTGAGCATAGTTCCAAATTGCCAGCCAGAATGGTTGGATCAGTTCACAACTCCACCAGCAATACATTAATGTCCCAATTTTGCCACATCCCCTCCAGCATTCATTACTCTCCCCTTCTTTCATTTTAGCCAATCTGCTAGGTGTGAGGTGATACCTCAGAGTTGTTCTGATTTGCATTTCTCTAATTATTAGAGATTTAGAACACTTTCTCATGTGCTTATTGATACTTTTGATTTCTTTAACTGAGAATTGCCTATTCATGTCTCTTGCCCATTTTTCAATTGAGGAATGGCTTGATTTTTTATACAATTGATTTAACTCCTTGTATATTTGAGTGATTAGACCCCTGTCAGAGTTTTTTGTTATAAAGATTTTTTCCCAATTTGTTGTTTCCCTTCTGATTTTGACTACATTGTTTTTGTTTGTACAAAAGCTTTTTAGCTTAATATAATCAAAACCATTTAATTTACATTTTGTAATTTTCTCTAACTCTTGCTTGGTTTTAAAGTCTTTCCTTTCCCAGAGATCTGACAGGTATACTATTTTGTGTTCACTTAACTTATTTATAGTTTTCCTCTTTATATTCAGGTCATTCACCCATTCTGAATTTATCTTGATGTAGGGTGTGAGATGTTGATCTAAACCTAATCTCTCCCATATTGTTTTCCAAATTTCCCAGCAGTTTTTGTCAAATAGTGGATTCATGTCCCAAAAGTTGGGCTCTTTGGGTTTATCGTACACTGTCTTGCTGACTTCATTAACCCCAAGTCTATTCCACTGATCCTCCTCTCTATCTCTTAGCCAGTACCATATTGTTTTGATGACTGCTGCTTTATAGTATAGTTTAATGTCTGGTACTGCTAGGCCCCCTTCCTTCACATTTTTTTTTCATTATTTCCCTTGATATTCTTGATCTTTTGTTATTCCAAATGAACTTTGTTATAGTTTTTCCTAATTCAGTAAAGAAGTTTTTTGGTAATTTGATAGGTATGGCACTAAATAGGTAAATTAATTTGGGTAGAATGTTCATTTGTATTATGTTAGCTCGTCCTACCCATGAACAGTTAATGGTTTTCCAATTGTTGAGATCCAGTTTTATTTTTTTGGAAAGTGTTTTGTAGTTGTTTTCATATAATTGCTGTGTTTGTTTTGGTAGATAGATTCCTAAGTATTTTATATTGTCTAGGGTGATTTTAAATGGTGTTTCTCTTTCTACCTCTTGCTGCTCTAATGTGTTGGAAATATATAGAAATGCTGATGATTTATGTGCATTTATTTTGTATCCTGCAACTTTGCTAAAGTTGTTGATTATTTCTCAAGCTTCTTAGTTGATTCTCTAGGATTTTTTAAGTAGATCATCACATCATCTGCATAGAGTGATAGCTTAGTCTCCTCCTTGCCTATTCTGATACCTTCAATTTCTTTTTCTTCTCTAATTGCTATTGCTAGTGTTTCTAGTACTATGTTGAATAATAAAGGTGATAATGGGCATCCTTGTTTCACTCCTGATCCTATTGGGAAGGCTTATAATTTATCCCCATTGCATATAATGCTTGTTGATGGTTTTAGGTATATACTGTTTATTATTTTTAGGAATGGTCCTTCAAACCCTATACTTTTCAATGTTTTCAATAGGAATGGATGCTGTATTTTGTCAAAGGCTTTTTCAGCATCTATTGAGATAATCATGTGATTTTGGTTGTTAGACTGTTGATATGGTCAATTATGTGGATGGTTTTCCTAATGTTGAACCAACCTTGCATTCCTGGTATAAATCCCACCTGCTCATGGTGGATAATCTTCTTAATTACTTGCTGGAGTCTGGACCTAAAATTTTTGCCTTCCTCTTTGAGTTCTTGGAGGGATCAAATAAGATAGTATTTGTGAAAATGACTAGCCCAGTGCTTGACACATAGTAGGTATTTTATAAATGTTTATTTCTCCTTTTAAAAGTCTTTAGAATTCTAGCTTTAAAAAATTTTCCCAATTCAGTTTTATAAACGTCAAAGTAAAGTAGAGAAGGACTTCCATTCAGTTGAATCACTTTATCTTGGAAATTTAGAACAATACTTTGCCTTCTGTAGTCATTTCTCAACTTTCTTGAGAAATCTCTTCCAAGATGTTCCCAGAAGAGTTCATATTTTTTAAAAAACTGTCTTAAATAGGAAGAAAGTGAATGAAAGGAATCAAATATCCTTTTTTAATGAGAAGATTTTTAAAAGGTCATGTAAAAAGATTTAAAAGAAGTGCTCCCCCTTTCACAGTACATTTCTTGCTTTGTTTTTCCTTTTATTTCCTTTATGTTATCATCTATTCTACAAGCATTTCCTGAGCAGTTACTGTATATACAAGGCTCATGTGATTGTGAAGAACAGGAAAATGTATAGATGTATTACTCATGAGAAGATTACAACTTAGTAAGGAAAGAAGATGTATATATAAATAACTATAGTACAAGTTAATTAATCTGTTACAAGTAAGTTAGCAAATGCCATAAGAATTCAGATGAGGGAGAGTTCACTTCTAGTATGGAAATCAAAGAAGGCTTCATAGGAGAGGTGGTATTTGAGCTAGTCTTTGAAGATCTGTTTGTAATTAAATAAGGGAAACTTGTGGAGGCAGGCAATGAGTAAACATTACAAAAAAAGGGAACTTTTTTCAGGTTTCCCTCTCCCTAAACTTCCCCCACTTTTTTTTTCTTGTTCGAAATGGATATATATGGAAATTGTTCTTTCTTTATATTACAAGCCTCTGCACCTCTCTTTCCCCACCTATAAAATGAGAGGTTAAAAAAAGATTGTAGAACACAATGCAGGAGGGACTTAGATATTCTCTAATCCAGCTCTCTTATTTTACAGAAGGGTCAAGTCCTAGAGAGACTAAGTAAATGATCCATCCAGGATCTGAATTCAGGTCCTCTGACTCCAGAGCTAATTTCTTCTCCAATGCCTTAGATCAGTGATGGTAAACCTTTTAGAGACAGTGCTAGACCCCACCCACACCTGACCCCCTAGGATGAGTGCCATGCCAGCTCCCCCAGAGACAGTGTCACAGCCTACCCCCTCATTACCTCCTTACAGTAGAGGGAGAAAGTGCTCCCATTGGGCTACTGGACAGAGGAGTGGGGGGAGTGAGGAATGTCCTCAGCAAGTATAGAGATGGGGAGGAGAATGACCTGAGCACTCTGCTCCCCTCCAGCTCTGCCACCTGTGAGCCCCTATACACTCACATTAGGCTGCTGGGCAGAGGCTCAGTGGAGAGGGGGAGGGGAGCAGTTCCACCCAAGTCCCTCTGTCTTTCTAGTAACAAACTAGAGGGGGAGGAGTGGTCATGAGCTCACAGAGAGCTCTCTGCATGCCATCTTTGGCACCTGTGCCATAGGCTTACCATTACTGCCTTTGATGGTATTAGAATAAGCCCTGGTCAGTTCTAATATTCTACGAATTCTAGGATTCTATGAATCTGCCTACTCTCTTTTTTATTTGATGACTTAATCTGTCATGCCTAAAAGAGCAAACTGACAGATTTTTGCTTGTGTTTTCAGAACCACAGAACATCTATATGGAAAATTAAAAATGCACTCATTCATCCAAATGGCTTTGTTTATACAGTGTTAAATAGCCACATAATTGGTTGGTGTCAGTTTTCCTCCAATACTTTTTACTGAAACATTCAATAACATGTAGTCATGGTACTAGGCATGCTTATGGAAATGCATCTTGATAATCCAGTTCAACCCTTTGAGTACCACACTTAAAGGATGAGACTTAATTATAAATGAAAACGAATTGGCCATGTTGTATAAGTTTTGTGTTCAGATATATCCAATTCATCATTATAAACTGCCAAGACTGTCCATGAGGTTGCTTGGCAAAGAGATTGGAATAGCTTTGCTATTTCCCTCTCCAGTGGATTAAGGCAAAAAAAAAGGTTAAGTGACCTACCCAGAGTCACACCGCTAGATTTGAAGCCATATTTGAATTCAGGATTTCCTAATTCCAGGGTGCACTCTATTCATTGAGTCACCTAGCTACCTTCTGCAATCAAATACAAGTAAACTGCAATCAAATACAAGTAAACCTCCTAAATTGGATTCAAGTTGGGCCTGTCAAATGGAAGTTTATATCAGCTACCCAGAAAGTTCTTATTTCCAGAAGTGATAGTCCCTTTGAAGCCTATGTTTCTTATAATGTGCAGTAAATTCATATTTTAGCAAGTGATGATTAACTGAATGATTTCATGGCACCCAGGAGAGTGATGACAATAATTAAAAAACAATCAGAAATTAAATAGTTGCCATTTTGTTATAAAACAAAGAGCTACCAATTCAGACTAATTTAAAGGTCCTGGAATAGAGAATATTCTTGAGATACAGCTAGAATCAGGGGTGGCATATGAGAAAAAGCATAGGAGTAAAGAAGCCTGGAGATATGGGAATCCTGCTCTAGTTATACTACTATTTTGCCTGTGTGGATGTTATCCTCTTGGACCTCAGTTTAACCACCTATGAAGTGAATCCATTAGATTAGACTTAGGTCCCAACTAGCTCTAAGATTCTATAAATAAAAGTACATTAAGATCCTATGTTTGCCATAAAACAGTTTTTACTATTTTGACTGGTCAAGAAGAGAGTCAGTTAATGAAACATAAAACCTACTTTATATTAGTTACTAATCAGCAGTAAGTAAAATAAAAAGGCAAAAGATGGTTTCTATTCTCAAGGAGCTCAAGTCTAATGAGGAAGGACACCAAACAAACAACTATGTAAAAACTATATACAGGATAAATTGGAAATGATCAAAAGAGGGAAGGCACTAGAATTAAAAGTGAAAGGTTTCTTGTAAAATATGGGATTTTAATTGGGACTTGAAGGAACTCAGGGAGGCCAGAAAGCAGAGATGAAGAGGAAGAGTATTCCAAGGTTGGGGAGCATCCAGTGAAGAGGCCAGGAGTAAGGAGACCAATGTCTTGTTTGAGGAATAGCCAAGGAGGACACAATCTCTGAATCCTAGTTTGGAGGACGGGTGGGGTGTAAAGTATAAATAAGAAAGCTGGGTTGATAGGTTTCTGTGTTTATGAGCTTGACATCTAAATAACAACTCACCAAATGTATTTTAGTGGAACGGGCTTTGAAAATGTCATTTAGGATCCTAGAATGTCTTTTTATGGCCCACTGACTGAATTTTTTTTAATGTGACCCTTCTTTTCTGTTATAAGTAGGGGGCAGTAAAAATGGAGCTTTTAGTCATTTAACTTTCCTGGGTTTTGATTTCTTGATCTGTAAAATTAGTAGATTTAAATGAATGACTTTTGAGGTACCCTCCATAGCTAGAACTATGATCTTAGGAAAGCAGGCTGAGCTTCGTAATGATCAGAGTATTTAGAGATGTCATTTTCTCCTCTAAGAGTTGCTTTTATGGCTGAAGAGAGCACATAAACACATTGTTTCAAAGTATTTGCCTCAATTCAACTTATTTAGAAAAACATGTCTATTAAATTAAAATGTCTATTCTTTGTCCGGCATTGCTAAGGACAAAATCAAAACCATCCCTGACCAGCAAGGAGTTTTCTACTGGAGTTTCATATACACAGCAAAGAAAATGAAAAAAAGTAATTTCTGCTCTGACAGAGCAGTAACTATTGCTATTGTAGGAAGAAGCACTTGAGTTGAACTCTGAAGGAAACTAGGGATTTGAAGAGGTGGAGGGAAGAAAGAATACTTTAGATTGCAGTGTTAGACTGATAAAAGGAATGGAGGTTGGATCTTATGTTTGCATGTCCTGGCAAATATGTACAATGGTAGCCCTAACACATTGTGGGTGAGATAAATGGAAAAGAGCAGAAAGTATTTTAAGCCATTTGAGGAATATTATATGATTATATAGATATATATTTCTGTAGTATTATAGATACAGCTTCACTGAATATATGTATTAAAATATATTAATCGAGTCAGGAGCTTCAATGAGATTGTATACAGATTATAACCATAATATACATTATGTTATATGGCAGCAATACTGTAATGTAATAACAATATAATATGAAGATTGTAGAAAATTATCCTCTCATGACTATCTTTAACACCATTTAATAAATTAATTTCAACGAAAAATATCTAAGTTCTTCATCTAATTTTTTGTTTAACTGTTACACGAGAGAGTTAAAATCCAGATCAAAATGGGAAATTAAGACACCAAGTGTTTTTTTTTTTAACTTCCTAAAAATAAATTCATTCTTCTTTACAGATCAAGGAATATTGTTTAGGAACTTGAAAGATGCACTAATACAGTGACGTGATTGTTAACAGGCCCTTTCTCAATTTGCAATTGCAGAAACAGAGAACTTCTCTTGTGTTCATTACCAGATAAGTGATCCCTCAAGCTTCTAAAGTCCAACTATAGCAGGAATTGTGTAGCAGTGGTTTGCAATGTGGATTATGAATGAAGTCTCTCATTAAGGCCAGCATACACATTTAAGAAGGTTCCAGCATTTCTCAGATTAACTGAAGAACTATTGATTCAAAGTTTGTAGATGAATATCTCATTGCTACAAGCTAACGATCTTCCTTTACACTGGCTTTCTTAATTTAAACCAAATTCATTCAATTTGTCCATCTGTAGAAGTGGATTGTTCCCTAAAATCTCAAAATTGGTAGGAAATAAGAGGTCATTTGGTTTGGCTTGTTCTTTATCAACTAGTCCCTCTGTAACATCTCTTAAAAGTGCTCATCTAGGGGGCAGCTGGGTAGCTCAGTGGAGTGAGAGTCAGGCCTAGAGACAGGAGGTCCTAGGTTCAAACCCAGCCTCAGCCACTTCCCAGCTGTGTGACCCTGGGCAAGTCACTTGACCCCCATTGCCCACCCTTACCACTCTTCCACCTATGAGACAATACACCAAAGTACAAGGGTTTATTAAAAAAAAAATCCTAAAAAAAAAAAGTGCTCATCTAGCATCTGCTCAAAGCCCCAATGGAAGTGAGAACCTACTACTTATCAAGGCAGTTAATTTCACTTTTAGAGAGCTCTATTCTTAATAAAATTTTCCTTACCTGGAACTTCAGTCTGTTTTCATCCCTTCTCCTCATTCATCCTTCAAGGGTTAAACAGCAAATCTACATGACAGCCTTTTATATTCCTGAAGACTAGTATCATATCTCCTAGTTAGAAACATTTAATGAGATTACAGTGAGAAACCCGCTTTTGTTGAAAACCATTCCTTTGGGGGAGGGAGGGCTGGACTTGTAATTTCAGCAGTGTAGAAAACTTCTAGTATAGATTCTCTTCTAATAATAGAGCCTCACAACTTATCCACAATTTATAGTCCTAGATCCTCCTTGTTTAGAGCAGTGAGGGTTTAAATGGCTTATCTGGGGTCACTCAACTAATACATGTCTCAGTGATGTTAGAATTGAAATATTCCAGGGGCAGCTGGGTAGCTCAGTGGATTGAGAGTCAGGCCTAGAGATGGGAGGTCCTAGGTTCAAATCCAGCCTCAGACACTTTCCAGCTGTGTGACCCTGGGCAAGTCACTTGACCCCCATTGCCCACCCTTACCACTCTTCCACCAAGGAGCCAATATACAGAAGTTAAGGGTTTTAAAATAAAAAAGAACTGAAATATTCTTAACCCAAAATCCATTATTCTATCCACTGTGGCACTAAATAGGCTGAACCAAATAAATAAATATCATTTTCTTCAATAGAGAGAATGATAATATCAAATAGAGATCATCGAGTGTTTGTCCTCTTAGGAAATTTCCAGGTCAATACAAATATAAAAATCTCATAAAAATAATGATGGTGGGGCAGCTGGGTAGCTCAGTGGATTGAGAGCCAGGCCTAGAGACAGGAGGTCCTAGGTTCAAATCCGGCCTCAGACACTTCCCAGCTGTGTGACCCTGGGCAAGTCACTTGACCCCCATTGCCTACCCTTACCACTCTTCCACCTATAAGTCAATACGCAGAAGTTAAGGGTTTAAAATAAAAAAATAAAATAAAAAATAATGATGGTCATATAAAACAACAAAAACTACTTAACAATAATTCTAGAACTAGAAGACATAAAAGTATTAGAAAGGAACATGACAATAAATTAACAATACTTGTTCTAGGTCTGGGAACTGCTACGTAACCACTAAAGAGGAAGAGAAAAGCCAGTCTTCCTTAATCCTAGAAGAAGAAAAAGAGAAGAGGAAAGCCAAGCTTCTGCTTTTTGTGCGTGTGTGCTCATTTTGGTAAGTGATAATGATCAAGAGGAGAAAGTAGATGTCTGCCTTTAATTTCCACCATTTCCGTCCTAGTAGTTATGTTTCGTCTTGCTAGAGTCTCGGTCTTCTTTGCCCTGTCTTAGGAAGTTGGAGCCATTTCAAATTTTACTAGATAAGTATTTATTGCGGTTCCCCCATTTCTCCTTTGCTTTAAATGAAGAGGGTCCTTCCCTATTAGTAAAGAGCACTCTGGAGACAGAGCAAGGAACAGATAAAGTATAAATACAATTACAAAAATCTCGAAGGAAACCAGATGCAAGCTGTTCATTGTGGTGTTGTTGTCAGACTGCTAAGCAGGGGTGCTCCTAACAAAGTCCTTCTGTAGGTAAGTTAATGGCAGCTGTGCTTATCACATCATGTCTAAACAGACAAACTCCCTAACACCCCTCTGGCTCCTCTTCTCATGGGACATGTCTTCTAATCTTCTCATCATTCTTGTTGCCCTCTTCCGGTGCTTTTCTAGGGCAGGCTACTTCTCACCTAAAATTACAAAGAACTAAACAGTACCACAACTATCGACTTACTGGGGCAAACAATAGAATACCTCACTCCTCGTGTGGAAACCAAGTCTCTCTTAATGCAGCATTAAGACAGTATCTATTTTTTTGGTTGCCATCCTGAATAGTATTTTCAATGAAAAGAAAACAAGGTGTTTTGATGGGTTTCCAATTTAAGAGGAGTCAACAATGTAGTATGGCAATCTCATTGTGTACTTGGGTTTAAAAAAATCAAGTTCATAGATATATAACTTTTCTCATTTATCTCTATTCTGTGTCGTCAAATGATTTATCCTGTTGAAATCTTTCTGTATCCTGACTTTGTGACCCAATATATTTATTTTCCCTCCTAATTTAATGCCCTCTGAAAATTTAACAAGCATGCCTTTTTGACCTTATGTGAAGCATTGATAAAAAAAAAAAAGTTGAAGAATACAAGGCTCTCTGACTTAATCCACAAGCATTCTCCCTCTAAACTAACATCAGTCAGTACATGTCAGAGGTAGGACTTTAATGCACATCTTCCTCGCTTCAAGGCTAGCTCTCTATCTATTCTACCACACTGCCCTTTAACATAAATGTCAGCAATCATTCTTATTTCTTTCAGTCTAGTTATTCAACTTAATTCTACCTACAATCACCACTATCACCAATAGCTGATATTTATGTAGTGTTTTCAATTCCGCAAAATGCTACATATATATCTTCTCCTTTAAGCCTTATATTAAGTTTTTGAAGTAGATATTATAAATATTAGTATCTCAAATTTTACAGATTCGGAAACTGAGGCCCAGAGAAATTAATTAATGTGTTCATGGTCATTCTGCTTAAGTGTATCAGAGGCAAGGTTCAGATACATATTTTCCTCATTCCATATACATACAGCATTAACCATTATGACACACTGCCTCTTCACAAGGACAGTATAAGTATGTCAAGTGCATTACTGAAACCTACTTATTCTGTTTACAGCATTCCTTTAATGTATGAATATAGATACCCTATTTAAAAAATGAGTCAGGCTTGTCCTTCTCTTGAAGTAAAATTCACAAACAATTTCTTTAATAATATTTTCAGTTGAAGTCAGGGATTACTATAACCCATGCCAGATTTGTAATCTGTTTCCCAAATTTCTCACTTAATTCCTACTTGAGTCCAAGTGGTCTATAATCTGCAATCCAATAATTTATTTTTCCAGCTATGTTAGTATTGAAATAAATTATACAAATTATATAATTATACAATTTACTTAGATTAAAAAAATAAGTCACAAATATGTGTGATTATTTCTTAGATGCACGATATGATGCTATATTCTTTAAAGTTTTAAGGCATAATGAAATTTTCTTCGTATTTTTGTCAAAATTTTTAAAATGCAAATCATACATTTGTTTGCTCAAATTCTTCAATTAGATAGCAACTCTTTAGAGCCAACTACTGTATAATTAATTTAGAGGACTAAAAAAATTATGAAATTCATCTGAAGAATGTAATGGAAAAAGGATAGCAATAGGATACAATTTAAGAGAAGTGGAAGGCTGCCTTTAAGGCACATAATAGGAACTCAAGGGAAAGGATTTTAGCAGGCAGAAGGCAGAGGAGGAACAGTCTGGAAGTGACAACTGGGTGAGTCAGTGACTTCCTGAAGGAGGTAGGTTTCTTACTGTCCAGAAGGGTGGAGGAAAGGTGGCTTGTTAGAGCTTAGCTACCTGAACCTGACTGTGAAGGAGAAACTCCTATATCATCTTTGGAGGTACTCTGCTTGACTGAGAATATCTAAAAAAGGATCTGATTATACCTACTGTGCTTTCCAGAAGATTTTATCTAAAAATCCTGTTAAATTGGTTCTGAGGTTTTACCTCAGGGGTCAGACCCCCTGGGGTGGACTTAGCCATTTGAGAGCAATCCTAATGGGTTTTGGAGACAGCTTTTGGACTGTATCAAACTAACTACTGAAGGTCATAGATAAGTAGCTTAGTCAGCTTTTGGGGAACACCTAGCTAGAACTAGGGAGCTGGTAAGTTAACTGGAAGACTCAAAGGCTCCCTCTTGCGAGGGGCATAGAGGGTTTTTTGGTGAATAGCTAGATCCCTTAGAGTTAGGGATCCCTTGTTCTGATCCTCAGTTTGTATCCCGATTTATAATAAAAGAGATATTATATATCAATTTTCTCCAAGAGGTTTGTGCAACTGGCCCAGTGAGAGAAAGTGATTCTGCTTCACACTCACTAACTGGAGGTTAGAATACCTAGAGATCCTGTTTGGGCATTCAGGTAGATCCTTAAGTGGATCTACCTCTATCTACTCTGGATCTCTATCTCCCTTATATCTTTTTTTAAGAACAGAAGATCAAGATTCTCTAGAGAAATAATGGGGGGAAAAGTGGAAAGGTAGTGGACCAATAGTGTTAACAGTACTCTTCAAACTATACCACAAAACAGCAGTCTTCAAAATAAATTAGTACTGGTTAAAAGACAAGTCAAGGGAACACATTTGGTATGGAATATTGTTATATTGAGTATCTGGGAGTTAGGAGTTCACACTGTGATTGACAGGTGGATCAGTTGGATGTCAGAATATTCCCAGAGAGGCATGCGGACAGGAGAGGGCAGTTGGCCCGGGGGGGGGGGGTATAAAACCACCCTGGTAGCCCGGGCAGAGTTTCTTGGTTCCTATGCTTTCCCTGAGACCTGAGATCAGTGGATCCTGGTCTTTGTGGGATTGAGACTTGCAAACTCAATCCTGCAAGCTCCTCCTATTTGTTCCTGTGCCATCAACAACCTGTACCCAGACCTCCATCTCTGATTCTCCTGCCCCTAGATATTAGGAAGTCAATCATCTTAGTCATCTAGGTTTCCCGGGCCCGGGAGGGATCCAGGAAGTAGGCAGGAGAAGAAGAAGAGGGTGGTAAAAGGGTGGATATCTCAAACTGGTTAGGCTTATCATCTAGTGAAGAAGAAGCTGAAAGATTTAACAGCAGTTTGCCTGCTCTGGTGTGGCTCTGGCCAGGCTGTACCAGAGAGAAGCTAATCATCTTAATTCATTCACTTGCCTACTGTTTAGAGATTCATCAGTGTCATTTAAATTAGAGTCTCCCAGTACCTCCATCCAAACCCATTATCCTCCTTTGTTAAATACAACCAAAGTTTAAAAGTACCTTCCTGAAGTGGTTATTCAAAGCTTCTTTGGCAGTCAGATTCCAATGTTACCCAGCTAAAGAGCCCATTAATAATATCAATTAACCCCAGGTGGGTCCTGAAGGGATATCATCCATTGACCTAAAGGATCCTGCCTGGGCAATTGTTATAAAGGAGAGAGGTGTCATCCTATCCTCTCTCTATACTCCATCAACTTACATCTACATCTAGTAGGGAGAGGAGTAGTGTCTTTAATTATAACAATATGCAGAAATCAATACAGTAACATTATATTCAGTAAATCCAAAGACCCCAACCACTGTGGTAAAGACTCTCCATCTGACAAGTACTACTGAAAAAACTGAAAAGTAGTCTGGTGAAATTTAGGGTTAGATCAAGATCTGATACCATATATGTCAGTAAGTTCCAAATCTACATATAGCTTAGATAGAAAAGGTGACATTAACAAATTAGAAAAGCAAGGAAGAAAACACTTTTTGTGATTATGGATAAGTTCATGACCAGATCACAAATAATTATAGAATGTAAAAAGGATAATTTTTATTACATAAAAGTAAAAAGTTTTGGAAAAAATATCAATATGGTTAAAATTAGAAGGTAAATTGTTAATGTGGAGAAAAATCTTTGCAGCTGACTTTTCTGATAAAAGAAGGTATCTAATTTTATAAGGAACTCATTCGATTATATACGAATGACAATAATTTCCCAGTAAGTTAATGGTCAAAGGATATGATCAATCATTTCTCATATGGAAAAGTACAAATGATGAATTGCCATTTGTAAAAAAAAATACTTCAAAAGGAAATACAAATAAAAATAACTCTGAGGTTCTACCGTGTGTGTGTGTGTGTGTATGTGTGTGTGTGTGTGTGTGTGTGTGTGTGTGTGTATGATTGAAAAACATGGAATAAAAGGAAATGACAATTTTGGAGGGGCTACAGGAAAATAATCACATTGGTGTATGATAAAGCTATAAATAGGTCTAATCTTTCTGGAAAGCAATTTATGACCATGTCCCCAGTGTCACTGATATGACTGCTAAGCCTTTACCTTCAAGGTCAATGAAAAAGAAAAAAAATCTCTATGTACAAAAACTTTTATACAGCACTTTTTATTGTAGCAAACATATGGAGACAATAGAAAATATCCATCAATTTGGGGATTGACAATATGACTGTAATGGAATATTATTGCATTTTAAGAAATAATGAAAAGGATACTTTTAAAGAAACCCAGTGAAATTTGCATGAACTGATATAAGTGAAGTGAGCAAAAACAAAGAGTACAATTTATGTAGTAACAACATTGTAAAGAAAAAATAATTTTGAAAAGTTTTAAGTACTCTGACCAATGCAATGAGTGACCATAATACTAGAGAACCACTAAGGACATAGAGTATTTATCTTCTTTCAAAGAGAAGAGGACTGAATTAACTTAAATTTCAAAATTAGATAAATCTTTTTGGATATGGCAAATCTCTGGATGTTTTTTTAAATATGCTTGTTTGTTAAAAGGATTACATTTTTTAAAATATGCTTGTTTGTTAAAAGGATTACATTTTTTTTCCTTTTGGTCTTTGGTGGAAAGGAGAATATTTGGGGAAAGGAGCTAGTGATAGGTCCACCAAAAAAAAAGAGAAAGAAAAAAACAGAAAGAAAGTTCAGTAAAGCTTCTTTTAAAATGTGAGAACTAAATTAAGTTCAGAAGAAAAACCAGACAAACAGGACAGCTTTGAAAGTACTTTATTGAGTTATTAGATAATTTTTTAAAAAACAAGCCATACATAATAAAAATTTGCATTTCACTTTAAAAAAATATTTAAAAGAATAAAAAACACATCTAGTTCAGTTCTTTCATTTTACAGAGGAAAAAACAGAGCTCCTAAATAACTAAGTGCATTGATCAAGGTCATAAATAGTAGATCTGGAATAGACACTTTTATTTCAAATATAGTATTTTTTTATTGCATCCATTTCTTCCTCTGTTTCCTTCCTTAAGATACCTGTTATCACTTCCAGCTTTACCCTATTGGTAAGTATTTCTATAAAATTATACTTGAAAGTGAAGACTGCTCTCTTCAGATTAATAGGAATATCCAGGAATTTAAGTCAACGGGCCACTCCGCTCCTTGATAATCTCTTTTTCCCCTTACAAGTATAGGGTCTCTATTATTTCTCACTTTGTTACTTCTTCAACTCTTATGGGTTCAATGATTGTCTTGTAATGTTGTAAACTTCCATATCAACTTATCCAAGCTCTCACTTGAGCTCTAGTTTTACATCATCACTTGATTGTTAAATGTTTCTAAATTGATGTCTCAAGAACATTTCAATTTCAAAGTGTCTGAATGACACTGTCTGAAAAAGAACTCATATTTCCTTCTCAAATTTAGCCCTTAATCCTTACTTCTTTATTACTGAAAAAAGATCCTTCTATCTTTCCAGTCATCTATGTTTTCAACCATAGTGTCAGCCTGTGCTTATTAACTCTCTTCACCCACATGCCTAGTTGTCATACCTTTCCATTTCTTTCTTCACAATATCTCTTAATATTATCCACCTTTTTTCTAGTTATACAACTACCACCTTAGCTCAAGCCCTTATGGCCTCTCACCTATGTTTTTGCCAAGGTCTCCTTACTGGTGTCCTTGCTACAAGTCTTTTTCCACTTTGATCCATCCTCTAAATAGCAATCAAAATGTTTTTTCTAAAGAACAGCTCTGTCTGAATATATCACTATGATCCTCAGGAAACACCATTCTCTGGGATCAATGGAGACACTTAAGTATTTTGTCTTTCCAACCTCACCATATATTACTTCTCTACATACTGGCTAGCCATATTGGCTTACCTGGTATTCCACACAAATAATTCTGTTCCTGTCTGTCCTTCATAACTCTAATTCAGTCCACCCTCTTCCGAGACTCTTGGAATCTCTGCCTTCCTTCATGGTCCATATCAGGTGTTTCTTTGGGTACTTTCCTGGTCCCTCCAGCTACCTTTCCCTCCAAAATCACCTAGGATCTGGTTATGCTTTTTCTCTATCTTTGTGTATTGTATATCTTTTATCAACATGCATGCATGTTTTCTTTTCCATTAGAAATTTAGCTCTTTAAAGTCAAGGACTATTTTCCTTTTATCTTTGTATTTCTAGGGCATAATTTCTAACCTATAATGGATGATCAAAATGTGATTACTTTTTTGATTAAGAACTCACTAAAGGAAACAGGATGTGATATGGTTTTAAATTCTTTTCATCACAGATCTTTCTAGATGTATACTGAAATTTAGAAATAGAAAAGAAGGGGGAAAGGATACTAGGATCAAAGTCATTGCTCTCCAAACTTACATAGTTTGTCTCAAATAAAATCTCAACATGTTGTCAAAGACTCCAGTCTTAAACTTCTCTGGGCATACTCTGACTCATTCACTCTCTTACTCCACTGAAATTTTCTCATAATATACTTACTCCCCAATTTTCACTAGGGCAACAATGATGGATCACAATACAGTTTGGGGAAGATGGAATATTAAGCCTCAATTATCAGGGGTATGATGACAAAGCTATTATTTCCCAAAGTCTGTACCAGTGTAAATTACCTCAGTATGGTAAAAGGGATGGATACCCAGAGAATAATATGGCAGTGAAACCAAGCATGGAGCTTCCCAATAAAATGGATGCTTTGATCAGAGATAATGGTACAGGTACCCCAAAAGAAAGGAGAATATGTTTTGTAAGATGTTTGACAATGGCTGTCATGATTGCAAACATGAGTGGCACTATAATATCAAATCCTAAATAAGTAACTACTGAAATAAGGTACCTCACCAGACACTAAATAAGAGTGTTGCAAGTCCTTTGCTAAAGTGGGTAACAACTCAATAAGTCAAGAAACTGCAAATCCTTTTGATAAGAATTTATACCTCCAGAGGATGAAAAGTGGATCCCACAAGACAATGCCCCCCTGGGCAGTGCTAGACAATTTGAAAGCTGTGATTGGCACCTATGAAGATGAAAAGGGACAAAAAATTACTCTAAAAGCCCTGAATTTCTGGGGCTAGAAGTCAGCTTCAGGAGTTGCCCTCAACAGGTTGTCTTCTTCAGCTGGATCTGCCTCTTGGAGGGAATTTGGGTGAGTAAATAGCTGGCTTTCCTTTACTGACTTCTGGAGAGAGATTAATTCTGATCAAGGGTAACAAGTTGTGCTGGGCTGAGTTGAACACCAGAGCGATATTTAGTGTGATAGGCTAAATATATTCTCTACCCTCTTTTTATATTTCTCAACTTTCACTCTCTCCACCTATTTTGTAAATAAAAACTATTGAAAGTCATTTTGACTTAAGCTATAATATTTTCAATCGATGACCACTATATTATTTATAATTTTCCTACATTTTAGTCAAACTCTTAATTTTAATTCCTTACACAGGATAGTGGAAGATTATGGGCAACATTCTTTTATAAATGAGACAGAAGCAATAGAAGAAAAAGCAGGTTTACAAAAAACTTAGCAAGAGACCTAAGCAAGCAAAATAATCATAAGAGAATTTAAGGTTGAACTTGGAAGGAGGATAATGAATAAATGAAAAATAGAAAAAAGACTTTTATAAAAAAAAACTCTTTTTCCCATCAATGACAACTGAGCCATCACATTTGAACTCCAACATCATAGTCCTTGATGTAATGCATAAAGAAGTAAAAATGGTATTAAAAAAAAAGAAAGATTGGGAGCAAAAATCCAGGGAGGAGCTTTTTGTTGGAGGTGCTATAATTGCAAGAATATTGAGGATTCACTTCTCAGGGTAATATGAAAGAGAGGAGGATTATCATTGGATTGCGAAGAAACTCAAGACTTATAACTAGAGAAAGATAATTTAGACAACATCAATAATTAATAAACCATTTACTTACTTTTCCATTTATATAAGATTTTTATGAGAATAATCATGAAGACAATGAAGGGTTATGCAGGAAACAGGTAAGGTTTCACAGGTGATCTTTTAGAGCAGACTTTATTTACATTAATACAATTTAAATAGATAGAAAATATAATATCTTTCTCTGCTATAAAGCCTTCTTTAGTAACTATTAAATACATATAGAGAGACTGAATTCAACTGCAGCAAAGTATTCTTTTAAATAAAATGTCTCCCTTCCATATTTCAAAGTCATATAAGATTCCTTAAAATATAGCAGATGTAACTTTGATCATTGACATTCTTTTATAAAACTAAGAATTACAAAGAGCAGTTGTTTACTAGGCATTTAGCTCAATCAGGGAAAACTCACTTGATTTTGTATTGACTTACATAATAAACCTTGCAACTTTTTTATCATTAAAAAAACCCTTTTAATATGCAATAATCCTTTCCTTTTCTTCAGTCACTTGTTTACTTGACTTTCCATGGAGTTCACAAGGTTTTTTCACATAGTCTTTAAATTTTCATTATGAAATCACACTTTTATCACATTGGCTAATAAGTGCACCTTTAATGAGATTATATTTATCTCTGTCTTAGGCAAATTTCTTAACCTTTCATCATGTCTGACATGATACAAGTTTGTGTTGCAACTTGGTAAATTTTTATAATTCTGAACCTATACATATGCAGTAGTAAATGATTACAGTAACCTAATGTTTGAGAAACTAACAAATCTAAGGTTTTGGAAGAAAAAATTATTGTTCAACAAAAACTGCTGGGAGAACTGGAAAACAGCATGGCAGAAATTAGGCAAAGATCAACACCTAATGATACCAAAGTAAAGCCAGAATGGATACATGATTTAGAAATAAAGGATGATACCATAAATTAGGGGAGCATGGGATAGTTTACTTATCATATCTATGGGTATATACAAACAAGACATAGAGAACATTGCAAGAAGTAAAAGAGATAAATTTAATTATGTTAAAAAGGGTTTGTGCAAACAAAACCAATGCAACCGAGATTAGAAGTGAAACAAAAAACTGGGGAAAAATTTATATCAAATATCTCTGACAAAGGTGTCATTTCTTTAATATATATAGAAGTGAGTCAGATTAATAAGAACACAAAGAATTCCTCAATTGGCAAATGGTCAAATGATATGAACAGACAATTCTCAGATGCAGAAATTATTAACGATCTTTTGTCACAAGAAAGAAATGTTCCAAGTCACTATCAATTAGAGAAATGCAAATTAAAACAACAGAGAGGTACTACCTCATATTTATCTGACTGGCTAATATAACAAAAAAAGGAAAACGATAAATCTTGGAGAGGACATGGTAATACTAGAGCATTAATACACTGTTGTTAGAGCTATGAATTGATACAACCATTCTGGAGAACAATTTGGAACCCTGTCCAAAGGAACATCAAACTGCAGATAACTTTTGATCCAACAATATCACATCTAGGTCTCTATCCCAAAGAGATCAAAGATAGGAGAAAGGTACCTAGTGTATAAAGGTATTTATAGCAGCTCTTTTTGTGATGTCAAAAAATTGGTAGATGAAGAGTTGTTCATCAATTGGGGAATGGTTGAACAAGCTGTGGAATATGGTTATAATGTTGTCCCATAAGAAATATTGTGCAATAAGAAATGCAAAGAAGACAAGCACAAAAGATCGTGAAAGACATATGAAATAATTCAAAGTGAAATGAGCAAAAACAGGAGAACATTGTACATAGTAACATATAACAATAATTTACAATGATCAACTATGAATTAGCTGTTACAAGCAATGCAAGGATCTAGGACAACCCCAAGGGGCTCATGATGAAAAATTTGTCCACCACAATACAAGAAACTGATAGAGTCTGAATACAGATTGAAGGATACTATTCTTCACTTTATTTCTGGGAGAGAGGGATAGAACATGGAACACAAAATGTCATAACATGACAATTAATATTGTATCATCAAGAAAAAATATTTGGAACCTGTTCTGCTTGCTTTATCATATCAGTATGTTTATTAGAATTCATCATTCTCTTATTAAAGATAAGATCTCCAGATCCACTAGAAGTTTTTTTTAAATCCCCCAAACAATTTTGAGTTTAATGTTTTATTTGTTGAAAATACCTCAACCTGATTTCCTGGAGTGGAGCTTAGATGGAGGATTGAACCACTGTTGGTCCATGTCACCACAAGAATCCTCTCTGACCAAGATTAAAATATTGCCACAAAATGAATACAGGAGTGAAAGAACCAACAAGAAGGCAGAGTGAAATAACTTTCAAGAAAAGAAAAACCCAAAAGGTAGACAGAGAACATCTGGGGAACTGGAGTGAGAGGAAGGAAAAGCCAACAAAAGAGTGCAGCAAGGAGAGAAGAAAACAAGTCATCCCTTCCCCCCACCCCCAGCCCATCTGCTGTCCCAGGTTTGGAACTTAAGTCCAAGCCAACATTCATACTCTGAGATTCTGCCTGGGCAAATAGTGGTATAAGCCAACTCACACCCTTTGAAATTTCAAACCTATGGAGAAGTCCAGAGTCCTAGCACAGGGAAATCTAAGTTCAAGTGGGCTGATCCACGTGGGCCCAGCATGAAGCAAAGAATCCCAGTCTGGGCTTGGGATGAGGACATAGTACATAGTTTGGGGTGGCTAATAGTACTAAGTGTTAGTACTAATCTTTCTGCCTAAAGCTCAGGGCAAAGCTCCAACACAGGGCAAACAAGAGTGTGCCTGATTAAATCGAGTGCATAGTGAGACCAAATACTTATGCCTAAGCCTGGGGCTAGAATTTGATCAGTCCTTTACCTAATCAAGGTCAGAGTGATATCAAAAGTTTATGCCCAAACCTGAAGTAAATCCTTAAGCCAGGGGTCGGCAACCTTTTTGGCCGTGAGAGCCATAAACACCACATTTTTTAAAATGTAATTTCATGAGAGCTGTACAGTGTTCACAGTGCGTGCTCCTGTAACAGCGCCTGAAAAACAATTGATTTTATGGCTCCTGCAGAAAGAGCCATATCTGGCCCTCAAAAGATCCAGATATGGCTCAAGAGCCATACGTTGCCAACCCCTGCCTTAAGCCATCAGCTACCCCAACTTCCCAAAAAACAGAGCCCACCTATAATTATAAAGGAAAAAATGAGCAAACAGCAAAAAAACACCTAACTCTAAAGAATTTTTATGAAGACAAAGAGCAAGGTACGAACATAGAACGGGACAGTGAAAACAAAGGAAACACATGCAAAGTCCAATAGAAAAATATGGATTTGATGCAAATTCTGGGAGAGCTCAAAAAAGACTTCAAAAACTAATTAAGAAAGGCAGAGGAAAAGTGGAGAAGAGAAATGAAAGTGATGCAAGATAAATGGGCCAATTGAAAAAGGAGAACTAAAAAATGACAGGAAAATCAGGCCTTAAAAATCAGAATTGATCATCTAAAAATTAATGATTTCATGAGAAATCAAGAAACAATAAAGCAGAATTAAAGGAATGAAAAAATAGAGGAACACATGAAATATCTTATTGAAAAAACAAATGACATAGAAAATAGATCTAGGAGAGACAATTTGAGAATTATTGGAGTTCCTAAAAGCCATGATCAAGAAAAAAACCTTTGGACATCATATTACAAGAAATTATCAAAGATAACTGCCCAGAGATCCTCGAATAAGAAAATAAAATTGAAATTGAACAAATTTATAAATCACTTTCAGAAACAAATCCTGAAATGACAACTGCCAGGAATATAATAGTTAAATTCAAGAGCCACCAAGTCAAGGAGAAAATTCTTTAAGCAGCCAGAAAGAAACCATTCAAATATGGAGCTACCATCAGGATCACACAAGACCTAGCAGTTTCTACATTAAAGGATCAAAAGGAATGGAGTATGATATTCAGGAAGGCAAAAGATTTGGGTTTACAATCCAGAGTCACCTAGCCAGCAAAACTGAATTTATTCTTTCAGGGGAAAAAATGGTCATTCATTAATGGATAGAAGATTTCCAAGCATTCCTGAGGAATAAACCAGACCTAAACAAAAATGTTAAATCCAAACACAAGACACAAGAGAAGCCCAAAGAGGTAAATAAGAAAGAGAAAATTTAAGGGCCTCATTAAGGTCAAAATGTTTATATGTCTACGTAGGAAGAGGATTTCTGTAATTTTCAAAAATTACTCTTAATAGTAGAGAAGATAGAAAGAATTTGCTCAGAAAGTACCTAGACCTTACTGGCTAAACTCTTGACTATGTTTTTGGTATATACCTGAATAAACAAGTGAGTTTCATTAATAGAAATTACCTTTTTCCAGTCTTCAGTACTATAAACTTTGTATTGTTTTGTCCATGACAAATTTTGTTTTTGTTAAAATGGTTAATAGTTGTAGAGGATTTACACCTTTACACTAATATGGAATTAATAACAATCCTAAAGATTGTAAAGTGCTTTGGAAGGTATTTGTCCATTTTTGGAGGATTAGATGGTTTTGATGCAACAGTTCTTGGGAGGTTGTTGGTTTTTTGGTGTTTTTTTTTGCCATCCTTTTCTTTGTCTTTTGCTGCAACTGATCCTCTTTCATTGTGAGATTAAAAGATCCTTACAATGGTTGAACTCCCCTTACCAAAAATTGCTGCAATATCTCTTACAGTCTTTGAAGTGTACTCTTCAAGAGATACAACTTTTGACATGTTTTTAGAGTAATATTCATGTTTTAAAACCGTGGATTTAAAAACACAGCAAAAGAGAGCAATGAAACAAATGTATATGACATGAAATCTAGAACTAAACTGACAGGGAACTAATCGTTGGAAAATGACTGTGATCTGCTTTTGTCTGATCAAAGTGAAACTTGTTAAGTCATCCTTGTGTCAATAAAAACATAGAAATTATCATTGCTTTCACAAAATGAAATGATATTGAAATTATTACATGTTTCAAACCAATGCATACTACTACAGGTACCCAATAATTGTTCATTGGGATTGTTATGCTGAATTGACTCTAATATTCAAGACTCTATGCAGTTTGACTCCAGAATGCCCTGTCATTCTTATATTATGTGTGTGTATTAATATGTTTGTGTCTATATGAATTACTCTATCCTTTGTCTTGTTCTGCCATATTTGTTTAGGCTCTCCCCTCATGACTTGATTAGACTACTTCCCAACTCCATCTCTTAAAGACACTCATTTCTTCAGAGCTTACTTAGAGGCTGCTTCCTACATATATATCCTTGTCTGATCCCCTCTCATATGTTAAAGTAGTTTTTCCCTTCCAAAATTTCTCTTTTGTTTTAGCCTAGTTCTTTGTTTTTATCTTACTCTTTAAAAATCTGTATTCTTTTTTGTTTCATTTTCCCCAATGTATTGTAAGCTCATTGAGAACAGGATATTTGTATAACTATCTCCAATATAAATGTTTGTTGAATTGAGTTCTTTTTGCTCTAAAATCCCATAAGAAGAAGCTGAACACTGATCTTTCTGTAGCCTTCTAGTTGCAAGTAATTTTGTTCCAAGCAAGACAATTTGACCTCTTCAAGCCTCTTCAAAGTGTATAGTCCACTCAACTCGATTATGTTTTTGGCAGCTAAAAGAAATTCCCCTTCTATACTCCTTATTCTCCAGTGTAACAGTGACCACCCTAGCCTACAACTTCAGTCCCTACTACAATTGCATGAATAAGGGAGATATTCTTTTTTCCCTTAAATAGGAATGTAGCACATATTTATACTAGGCAGTTTATATGCCCCCTTTTTTACCATCTTCCCTTATCAGGGGACTGAAAAGGAGTGAAGAGGAGAGGAGAACGCTTTGGTTTGAATGTTAATTTTATGAGCCCAACAAATCCCCACAACACTCTTTTGAGCTTTATGTTGACAATACCATTTTATAAGCCAAATAAAGTCACAAAGAGGTTATTTGTCCATGACAGCACAGTGAACAGACTTAAAACAATGCCTCTCTGATTCACGAATGTAATTATTTATTGGCATTAATCCAGATGCACACAAAATGCAGTCACATATGAACACAGATAAGGTTTACTAGTTTCACAGGCAATTGTTCCTGCCAGCAATTGACATGAGTTTGAGATTCTCAGTCTGTTCTACATAACAGGTAGGTGTCCACATCACAGAAAGAATCATTGCCCTTGAAACATTTTGAAAGGCTCAGCAGAGACAAAAAGGCTGACTTTGAGATTAAATTAGCCATTGAAATAAAAAAAAGAATGAACTAGACCACATGAAAGTATATTACATTCTTCTTGCAAATAACAGATCAAAAATGACAAGATCAGGAAGAAAAATGAGTTGAAATTTTAAAAATAGAAAAAAAAAGATTTCATTTTTGATATTTAATTCCTACAGTGTCTATAGGCTTTATTATTATTGTTGTTGTTAATAGGTATTTATCTTATAATTTCTTTGCAACAGTTTCAATTCAAAGTAACACATGAGTTCAAAACCTTAATTATTTGGAGAGCTAATTAAGCCTAACATTATATAATGGTGTATCAGGGGAAGGAGAGAAGGAACCACACAGGCTTTTTAATCATTGTTTAGACAAAGCAAACCACTTGTTGCTCTCTTAAAATTTTCATGTTTAGTCAGACATTTAGGAATTAGAGAACACAGCCTAAAAGAAGAAATGAGAGAACACTTTTACATATATTTCAAAGTAAATTTAGAATTTCAAACAGTTTGATAAACTAGCCACCATGGCTAGTGCAAGCAATAGTGCAAGAAACATTTGTTAATGATCTGCCATTTGTAAAACATTGTGGCATATATTAGGAGAGATAAAAAATTTATATGATATTTAGTACCTGCCATCAAGGAACATAACATCAAAGAGGATAAAAAGATAATCCCAGATTAAGTGATTTTAATTGTCTAGAGTAGGAACCAGCTCCTCTGTGAAGATGGGGAATAGAAGGCTCCCCAATATTTCCAACAATTTTGTTGGCTTCATCTTGAAAATGTTCTATGGATGTATGTTGTCTCGTGAAATTAATACAAGAAAATACAGGGCAGAGAAGGATGATATGACATGATTTTTTATCATGTGGGCTCAAGGAGTCCAGAGTGTATATGCAACCAGCAGAGGTCAGGTTCTAGAGTCCAGAGGATGGATTGATTCTCAAATACACAATTTCAGGAGGATAGGGATGATGCATCTGAGTTGGGATAGAGCATTAATGAACCTAAAAGAGGTGGTGAAGTGTGGTAGAAAGAGTGGTAGGATGGAAGTATAAATTCTAACTTTGCCACTAAGTCTGTGAGAGAGTGTTTATGGAAAGAACATGACCTGGGTGTCAGAGAATCTGGGTTAAAATCCTGGGTCAGTTGTTTAATACCTTTCTGAAGTTGGACAAGTTATTTACCTTCTCTTGGCCCCAATTTTCTTCATCACTAAAATAAGGGGGTTGGACTAGATGATCACTAATATCCCTTTGAGGCCAAAGTCTATGAATTTTGGGGCCTGTTTTTGAGGGGAAGTTGGAGGGACTTAGACTAAATATATAAAGGAAGTTCATTCTCCATAGCTTTGATGAGAGTGATTTGGGCACAACAAAATATATAGGTAAATACAGATTTCCTCCACATTTTCCCCTGACCAGAGCAAGCACTATAGAGTGGGAAGCATGCATTTTGTAACAGATTGTTAAAGGATAACTTTAGTTTTCAAACAATAAAGCATTGACAATGAGGAATTGTCTTTTTTTTAAGCCTTTACCTTACATCTTAGTATCAATACTATGTATTGATTACAAGATAGAAAACTGGCAAAGACTAGGCAATGGGGGTTAAGTGACTTGTCCAGGGTCACAGAGGTAGGAAGTGTCTGAGGCCAGATTTGAACCTAGGACCTCCCTTCTCTAGGCTTGGCTCTTAATCCACTGAATCACCTAGCTGCTCCACTGTCAAAGAGGAATTCTCAAACCTAGACTGGGTTAAATAACAAAATTAATTAGTAAAATATGTAACTACATTCAATAGTAAAAGTGTCAACTGAAAAAGGATACAGAGTTGCCTAATTTCTGGGAGCTGGAAGTGGGTAGGGGGGGCATGGCAGCTGTCCTTGGTCCTGTGCTTAGGAACATTCCTGTCAATGCCTAGCATGGAAGCATATAAAGAGTTTAAAATGCCAAAGACATGAATTCGTTTATTTCATCATAGAGATAATAGGGAGCCACCAGGACTACTCAGTGAATGGGGGGGGTGACATGTTAACATATTTTCTTTCAAAAATCCCAGTGGCAGCAGTGAGTCCATTTAGAAGTCTGTGGCAATGGCCCAGAAGAAAGGTGATAAGGACTTGAACTAGAGAAGAATGATGTACACGAGAGAGAGGGTATAATGGTGAAAATAACAGGATTTTGTCATAGCTTCAATGTGTGGGTTATATGTGAGAGAGAACTCTAGTTTGATGCCAAAGCGTTAGTGGGAGTCTTGGGTGAGTAGGAAGATGGTAGTGTCTTGGATGAGGCTTGGGAGCTAGAGGACAAGGAAAGAGAGAAGAGTAATCTTCAAGGACTTTGATGGATTAGATAAAAGAGAGATGAGGCTTATTTTTCATGACCTGAGAGAACTGGATCTAGGAGCAATGATAGTTCCAGAGCGAAAAATTTAGTCTTGATATAAAGAAAAAATTCTTAACAATTAGAGCTGTATAAAAGTGGAAAGTAGTGTTTTGGTGGAAACTAGATTTCCCATTGTGGAGTTTTGATGGCTACCTTTTCATAAATGTTCTAGAGTCAGACTCACAAAAATAAAAAATAAATTAAATTAAATTCAAAAAATTCTGTGGCTACATGACTGTAAATTACTGTAGTTTCTTGAAAAATGAGACGGAATCTTGGATGTAGCAGAATTCATGTTGGAAAATGTTCATAAATACATATCTCACAGTCCTCCAGGCTATGTACTTGAGGATTTCCTTAAAAACTCCCGATTTTTTACACAAACTGGCCTAAATGGGGACCTGTTTAATATATCTTTTTTTGGATGGTAGGCAAAGTGAATTCTTTGGTATATCTCCTCTTCCTACTCTAGGTAGCACAATCCCAAGAACAGGATAATGACTTAAGAATAATCTTATTAGTACTGTCAGTTTTAGGAATTCTGTATCATCCCTTGTGAGGGATGTTTGTCTTCAGTATTCCTGGGTAGACATGGCTTAGACTGAGATTCCTGGATTCTTTCAAATGATTTAGAATTAAATCCATGAAAGTAAGACAAGGCTTCAACTAAGATTTCTGGATTCTTTCAAATGATTTAGAATTAAATCAATGAGAATAAGACAATTTTACAAAACTAGTCCTATGATCATTATTTTGTAAGTTATCAAATTAATGGATTACATTCCCTCAGAATTTAACTCAGCTCCGTGTCACATGATTTAAAATATTTATACTCTTATTAATTCTATCATGGATGAATGAACCTACTTCCCTCTAAGGACAAGACAATTGCTTTCCATTCACCTCCAAACACATGCAAATGGATGAAACACATTGACT
The DNA here is from genome assembly GCF_016433145.1 of Gracilinanus agilis. Taxonomy (NCBI): domain Eukaryota; kingdom Metazoa; phylum Chordata; class Mammalia; order Didelphimorphia; family Didelphidae; genus Gracilinanus; species Gracilinanus agilis. Next base: position 139,520,772 of record NC_058134.1, on the reverse strand, counting down.
CCAGAGGAATTCCTTACAAAACATATATACCGAGAGAATGAACTGGATCTTTGACCAGAGTTATGTTTGATTTTTTTAACCCTCTTCAGGTTGATTTTTGAAGCAAAGCTTTGGATGCCAATACTAAGGGAATGGACGCCCACGGGGCTCGCGCCTCTCTCTGGCCGCTGCCGGATGGTCACCTTCCAGAAGCAGTAAGAGAAGGCCATCACCCTGGAGAGCGCCCACTCCTTTGTTCAAGTTCTCTTTCCCGAGTTTTCCACGGGGGTGTCTCGGGTTTCCAGGTGGATTACATCCCGTGGCTCCCTATCACCGGGACGTGTTTGTGACTACCTGGAGACACCGAGTCCATGATGCGATCACGGCGTTCCCCCGGAATACGGTCCGTATTTAATGAAGGTCAAGAAGAAACCCGGAAAGGAAGTTTATGAGAGTGTTGTAAAGGTTCATTATTGTCAATGTGTGGGAAAGGCTAATTTTCTTAAGAGAAATGGTGACATATACATAATAAAGTCCCTGTCCCTGTCATGACAGCTCAAGAGCATGCCATCGTTACCACCTATGTCACACCGCAGGTGTGCCTGCTACATGGGTGACAGCCGCTGACTTCTCTGATCAACACATAATTATCTCTGAATAAAAATGCACACTGAAGTTAGCTGGACATAATGGATTGAAGACCCAGGGCAAAATTATCTTTATCATGTCACACAGCACCACCTGGGGGTAAGAGGAGGCTCGGGAGAGGGATCGGCACTCGGGCAACCTTGAGAAGCCTGCTGGGATGGCGCCAGCGAGAGGTTACCCCGTCTATCCTCCTTGTCTTCTTTGGGATGGAAGAGGTCACTTGGCTAATGGTGGGCTGCCCCCGACGGAAAAGGGCCTCCCGATCAGGGCTGTTCTCCACTGATCTCCCTATATATCTCTCTCCCAGCATCTGGAGAGTTTCCATTTGCAAAGTCCCCTTCCCCCATAAGATAATAAATATCATATCACAAGGATGGCAGTGCTCCTTCATGGAACACTGACTGTTTATTAGAGGCAAAAAAGTTTAAGAGAAATGCTAACAATGTTCATTAATGGCCTGCATCCAGGTTTAATGAGGCATGTCAATATGCGGACTGGGCAACATCAGTGGCATAATAGTGGTGGTAAATGGGAGTAATTGTATCCAATTGTACGGCACAGCTTCCAGGAATGAGCCCGAACTGCCAACTGACAATGACAGAGCAATTATGGGAAGGCAAGCGAGCTGTGTCAAATTAGCACTTGGTGAGAACTCATTTTTCAGAGATGTGCTTGCTCTACACCACCACAAGTGATAGCTACTTTATTGTGAGTGATAGGAAGACCAGCACTTAGACTGATGTTCTGATTTGTCAATAGCTGTATTTGAAAGCTTAGTGTCACAAATATATAGAGATATTCAGGGAGAGAGGCACACTGCTCATGATCCGAAGGATAAGAACGTTGCCGAGAAGGTCATCTGTCAGTGTGAGCTGTCAGAGAGAGATCACACTCTATGAAAAGAGAACATTCAGCCGACTTAAGTAATTACCTTTGACTGAGATTTGAAGATGTCTTCTTTTGTTGGCCTACATTGACTGCATAATTTATAATTTACAGCAATCAGCAAAGGGCTGGGAATTGTAACTAAGAAAATCCTTATTTTATTTCCCTTAATTACTTTTCTTTTCTTTCTTTCTTTCTTTCTTTTTTACTCTTCTAGCACTTCAGGAAGAGTAAAATAGGCAACTGATGAAATTGCTTTCCTTTGTTGTTGTTGTTGTTGTTTAAAGAATTCCATCTTTACATCAGAAACTACATATTTGTTTTGTTTACTTATTTATTCCATTGGACCACAGCTCTTCCTATCACCTTTTAACATGTGAAAAGCACCATTTTTTTCTTGATATGTTTTGCCTTGTTTTGTGGGATGACTACTTAAGAAGAATAAAAGGATAATTCCATTTTGTTTTTCTCATGTCAAAGGATAAAAAAGAGGGTGAAAACAGATCCGGAGTACTGAACACTGAAATTGTCATCCCCAGCCCATTTTGAGATATAGATCAGCCTGATAGAGTTATCAGAACTATAGAGAGATAAGTATTATAGCAAATATTTTAGAAGTTAATTGATTAATAGAATTTTCATTGCCTGGTGTCTTTTTTTCTGGTCATCTGACGGGATCACCATTTGAAAAACCATTTCTTCACTTTTAATAATCATAAAGATTAATGATAAAATATGATAGATTATGCTGTAAAGTAAAACAAGCATATTTTTGTTTTAGCTTAGTAGTAATACTGCTTAACTTATAATTTACCAACTAAAAATATAGCATGGATTCTACTCTGGGTGGCTATTGAATTTTTTGGCTCTCAGTTAATAAAAGGAAGTCTTAAAAGGGGTTGGAGACTTCTGTGGCCTTCTGGTCAGATTCTCCCACTCTTCATTTTAAGCTTATTTTCCTGAGAGTAGCTGATTGATTAATGAATTGCCACAAAAATCAGGGCAAGATTAGCATGCCTTCTGGCCAAAAACTGTTGTTTAATTCCAGGTATATTGATTTTCTGTAGTGTTATTGACAAAAGAATTAATGTAAGTACTTTAAGTCAATATTACTTCAGTGGAAAACCCTACCTTTAGGCAGAAGGAAATACCATTAGAACACTGGTCTATTAATATGATGCCAAATGGTTGTCACTTAAGAAAGGTTCATATCTCCATATCAAACCACTCTCTTTTTTTTCAGGGTTCATCAAGCAAGCCACATTTAAAATGTATAATTGTGGGTTTAGGAATGGCTGCTAATTATTTAACATTTGATCTTCATTTTAAAGATGCTGCTCAGAAGTATCTTGTTTTCTGTAGTTTGCATTTTGCTACCTGGCATTAGTGTAAATTATATCCTTTGCTAGTTCTGAAACACATTTTAATCATTATTTTTTTAAATGTTTCAGAATTCTCTAGGCCATTCAGTTTCCCCCATTGTAGAAAGCTGTTTAATTCACAATGCCTTGAGTACAGGCCCGTCATCCATCCTATAGTGACGGTGCCACTTAATAATGGAATAGTGCATCAAAGTGGCACTTAGGTCTCAAATTGTTATGTATGACTGTCAAAGCGGTGAAAAAAGCAAAAAAGAAAAAAAAAGAAAAAGGAAAAAACCCTTGATTTGTCTTTACTACTGGAACGTGAATTTGTCAGCCAGGTTTTGAAATCACAACAGCATTGCTTGCATCCCCAGCGAGATGTTGAAAACTTGACAGGTACATATTTTTTCAACTACAAGCACTTCTATAATGAAAACTAAATACACAAATCTTATTTTTTTTGCTCTTGACAGATAGTTGTTGCCAATGGGATTTAATGCTCAGGTTCAAGTTGTCAAGAGAAATCACCAATAAGCAATCCAAGGAGTCAGTATACAGATATTCAAAAGCAAAATGCCTGGCTTGTGTGATATACTGGAAAGATTTGAGTGTATAATTAACCAACCCAGGAACCAACAGCACTTAATCTTCCCCCTAATGGCCAGTCCGGCCCATCACAAGCTTTCTCTGGAGGCCAAACTAGAGCTTGTTCTTTGGTCACCAGGGCCTTTGGTTGTCATTGGTCTTTTTTTAGTCATCATTTAAAGATGACTTTGTTTTTGCTCTGGCATTATTCCATTCATCATATTTAGTCTCTGAAAGAATTAACACCATAAACTAAGGTTCCATATGGAAGCACTATTTATCATCCTCTCTACTTTAAAAAAAAAAAAAAAAAGCTGCTTGCTTATCTCTCACAGAGCAGTCTTTCTGTGCTCTCCCCCTCTTCTCTGGAGTTTGATAAAGAGCAAGGCCTGTGTATATAATTTTTCTGTGTATATTTTGTGCATACCATGTGTGCAGTGACAACCACTAATAATACCCACAATAATACTCGGTGTGTGGTAATTATTTACCTGCTGGTTGCTTCACCATTGAAACAGAAAACATTCCATGTGCGTGAGAGTGTGTATGTGTGTGTGTGTGTGTGTGTGTATGAGTGTGTGAGAGTATGTATGAGTGTGTGTGTGTGTGTGTGTGTGTGTGTGTTGTGGAAACAGAGGGGTAAGGAGACATGTAGTCATAGTACCATTTCCCTCCAGATTGCAGAAATTGTAACTGGCTGTCACCGTATGCTCTATATAGATCAGTCTTGCAAAATTTCATTCAACCACTTGCCTGGGGCAAGTAATATTTTTTGACAGGTGAGTGGAATTTTGCAAGGCTGTACAACACTAAGCAAGCCACACATGTGTGCTGCGGAAAACTACAACTCCCAGCATGCTCAACGAAGGCACAGTCTTGACCCGGCCATTCCATACTGACTAGGAAATGTCATTTGGACAGGTTTGAAATGGACCGCAATTCACAGCAAATGAAAATGACACCGTTAAGTGGAAATGGATATCTCGTGTGATGTCACTCTTGGAACTATTCACTGTGTCATGGAGAGAGCACAGGACTAAAAGCCTGGAGATCCAGACTCAAATTCCAACTCAGCCATTGACCAGCAAAGTAAATTATTTCTGTGTCAAGATACTTCATCTGCTTTGATCTCAGTTTTTGATCTGCAAAATGAAGGTTGGATTAAATCTTCCCTAAGAGCACTGCTAGCTTTGAAATTCTTAGATTTTAAATTTCATCATTCAGCTTTCAAGAAATAATCTAACCATCAAAATTTCAAAACAAACATCCAAAACTGATCACTTCGAAATATGCCCTCTGTATACACATGTACATGAAATATACCCAACTATTTCACTATATAAAAAAATTGATCTTTAAGGTTCTTTCCTACTCTAAAATTTTATCATTCTATAAGCTTCTGAAACATTGTGTATGAATCAAGTTTTTTTGCAAAGCAAATCATTTTCCCATTGATTAATGTTAAGTTTTCAGAGATCCTTATCTTCATTTCTGATTGCTCTTCATTTGGCAGGGGCTTCTAGCTAGTTTTAGTTCTAAATAACTCTTCACTATGTCTCTCTGTCAAGTAGTGAGTGATCTTTAAGTGCACCATAGGAGTTCTGATATTTAAAGGGGCCCTGCTTTGAATCCATTCATAATGGGGGAGAAATCACTTTCTCATTTCTTAACAAGTAATTATTTTATAAATTCTGTTTTTTTAAGTAATTTTTTCTCCTGTAAGCAAAAATTTAGATGTCCATGACTCTATTTTCATTCAATCATAAACATTGCTAAAATTTTCCTTTTGGTCTGGTACTCAAGGGGATAATTTAGAAAAAAAAGTCTCCAAAGTTATGAATTGTTTAGATGGAAAGAATATATATTTCCATTATCTTTTAAAGTTAATGTCCATCATAACTGAAAAAAACATTTTGAAATTTCAAAGACTATATGAAGTTAATACTAAGTAGAATCTGTTACTCTGAAAGATGGTTTGGGAGTCATTTTCATTTTGAGGTTATAGTTCTTTGGAGGGTTGGGGAAAATAGTATATGTGTGTATGTATATTGTGCAAATAGGTTTTTCCTTAATTTGAAGTTGCATAGCTCCACACACCATGACAAAATTTCAGAAATACAATTACAGAAACAGTGTGAAATTTTAAGTTTACATTTTTTTTAAAGGGGAAGCTATTCAACTACCATTTTGCCAGGCTCCATAGCTCCTTTTCAACTACAACATGAATCCAGAAATATGATGATGATATTAAATTGGTTTACTTTTTACACATAATAAAGAACTCACCTAAATAAAGGAACATATATGTGTGTGTTTTCTCACAAAAGTCATCAATTTTCTTTAATCTTTCATACTCCAAATTCTCCCTCATAATGCATATGCTACAGTGTAAGATGTGTTTAACATTATAATTTGATCTGTACTTTGGAATGGCTGAGCCTGTTCTTATTGAAGCGATGTTAATTGCTTACTTTGTACTGTTTCTAAATGTCCAGGTTGCAAAGGGGAGTTTAGTAAATTAGTTCTTCTTGTATATTGTTGTGTGATGTGTTATTGTTCTAATTTGAATAATTTATATATATTGAGCACCTTTGGTCCTTTTTTTTCCCTCCAAAGGCAACACAAAGTACAAGACTAAAGCTAATATTTAATTTCATGAGCTTGTAGAATTGATTTTTTTAGCAACTGTTTCTTCAGAATGTTCAGTAGCATACAAGTTTGTAGTGTTACACATGGGATCCCCATCTTCCTTAGGTGAAATCACAACTGAGAAAAATTCCATTCTCTGGTCAAAGACTATAAAAAGTAAGCAACTGACATTGCTTCAATAAGAACAGGACCAACTCTTAATTCTAGAAAGTTATCTCATAATGTAATTGTATAGAATGGTTATTGAGCAAGAGTATGGATGATTCAGAGTATTGATTCCTTAAGTAAGAACTCGAAATATATATTCCGTTTTCAATGACATAATAGTATCATTTTTACCTATGAAAAGTAAAACATTAAATAGAGAAGGGATCGAATTTATTTAGAAGAGAGAATTCAGTATTGAAAGGAAAAAAGACAATTTTGTGTGTCCTTTTAATTGGTGTTTTTTTTCTTTTAATATGCAGTGGCATTTGGGGAAAAAAAGCAAGATGTATCCAGTTCTGAGGCTGGGGGAAAGTAATAGGTAATTTTACTTTTACCCAGGAAACAGATTTTTGGAGTTGGTTTGCAAATCTATTTTAGATGAGCTTCAAATAAAATTTGGTACATGTAAACAAGTGCTTGGCTAGATAAACAAAACAAAATAAAACACTGAAAGAATAAAAGTAGAGTTTTGGTTTTTTTAAGAAGCTGGGAGAGCAGAGAATGTCAGGAAGTGATTAATACAGAACAGAGCTTTCCTACTTGTACTATTTGGTTATACAGAAGACTGTATTTGCCAAAGAGTCAAAATTATATTAACCAAAAGAGCAATTCTGGGTATAAGAAGACTGAAACATTTTACAAGAGACTGTCATTGAGGAAGCATGCAGTAATCATGCATGTGTCAGGCAGGGAGCCAAGCATTGAATATACATGTAAAAATAAGCACAAACAATATCACAAGGATTTGGAGAACTAAAAGTTTGTACTAAATAAGTTCTTAGGTCCCTTATAACTCCAGATTTTTGTATGATTTAGGATATTAATTAAAAAAAGAAGCAAGTGGACCAAGACAGCACAGAAGGCACACAGATGCAACTTATCTTTAACAAATTGCTCTCCAAAAATCATTATAACACCTCAAAATGAATTCAGAAGCAGTAAAACTCACAAAAATTTCAGGGGATAGAGTAATTTTTCCGCCAAAACAACTCAAAAGACCAGCATGAAAGATCCCTTTTGCTGGGATGGCAGTGAAGCCCAGAAAGATGCCCCTTGTCAGGCCCCACCCCAGCTAAAAGACTTGGGGGCAGCTAAATCATCAGCAAAGGCTTACCAGGCTGCAGTAAGGAGCTCAAACAACTGCTCAGAATTGCAGGGTCCCTTTGCTGGATCTGGGTGTAAGACTCTTATTGCATTGCCCTATACAAGTCCAGTCCCAGACTCAGGGTGAGGAGGAACAGAAGAACACACCAGTGATCATGGGCACAAGGGAGCAGGGGACCCTGATCACAGTTCAGAGGCAGAAAACTGACTGGTACACAGGCCTAGAGAATATTAAACACACTTCTCCTTACATCAGACACACTAGAAGAACTGAAAGCAGATAGATCCCTAGAACAAGCTCTGAAGGCTGTTGCACAAAGATCCTGAAGCTTAGAATAGTGCTCCCTTTGCCACAGTTACAGAGCCCAATGTGAACAATTTTTTAATTTAAAGGAAAAAGAAAAAGGCTGGAAAATGAGCAAACAACAAGAAAAGAAACTCCTCACTGAAAGTTATTTTGGTAACAGGGAAGACCAAATTACAAACTTAGAAGATAATAGTCAATATGACTGCTTCAAAAGCCTCCAGGAAGAACATGAATTGCTCTTAAGCTCCAAAAGAATTAATAGAAAAGCTCGAAAAGAACTTTAAACATCAAATAAGGAAGATAAAAGAAAGGAAAAAATAAAAAAGAAAGGAAATGAGAAAGATACAGTTACATCATGAACAAAGCATCAATAGCTTGGTGAAAAAGGGACAAAAATATTTAATTAGACAATACTTTAAAAAACAGAATAGGCCCATTAGTAAAAGAGGCACAAAAATCCAGGGATGTGAAGAACTTCTTAAAAAAACAGAATTGAAAAATGGAAAAAGATATACAAAAATGCACAGAAGAAAACAAATTTTTGAAAAGCAGAATTAACCACATGGAAAAAGAAATACAAAGATTCACTGAGGAAAAGAACTCTAAAAAGTAGAATAGGCCAAATGGAAAGGGAGGTACAAAAGCTCACTCAAGAAAATCATGGCTTTAAAATTAGAATTGGACAAACGGAAGCTAATGACTCCATGAGATGATCAAGAAATGATCAAAGTCAAAAGAATGAAAAAAATAGAAGAAAATGTAAAATATCTCATTGGAAAAACAACTGACCTGGAAAATAAATCCAAGAGGGATAATCTTAGAATCACTGCACTACCTGAAAGCCATGATCAAAAAAAGAGCTTAGACATCATCTTTCAAGAAATTATCAAGGAAAACTCCCTTCATATTCTAGAACCACAGGTTAAAGTAAACATTGAACCAATCTACTACCTCTAGGAAGAGATTTCAAAAGGATAACTCTCAGGAATATGATAGCCAAACTTCAGAACTCCCAGGTGAAGGAGAAAATATTATAAGCAGCCAAAAATAAACACTTCAAATATCATGGAGCCAAAGTCAGGTTAACACAAGATTTAGCTGCTTCTGCATGAAAGTATTTGAGGGTCTATAATATAATATTCCAGAGAGCTCTTCAGGGGGAAAATATATATCTTTAGTCAATGAAATAGAAGCCTTTCACATATTCCTGATAAGAAGACCAGAGCTGATTGGAAAATTTGACTCTCCAATACAAGACTCAAGAGAAGCATAAAAAGTTAAACAGAAAAAAGAATTCAACAGACATTCAATAAGGTTAAACTGTGCACATACTTACATGAGAAGATGATTTTTGTGACTCCTGAGAACTTAATCATTATTAAGACATTTAGAAAGAATATACATAAAAGGCAAGGATGTGAGTTAAATATGATAGCATGATATCTTTAAAAAATAAAATTAAGGTATGAGATAGAGGACTGCATTGAGAGAAGAGGGAAGGGAAAAATAGAATTGGATAAATTATTTCAAATAAAGGAAACTTGAAAACTTTTACAGTGGAGGGGAAGATGAGGGAGGTGAGGACGGGAGTGTGTGAACCATATTCTCATTGGAATTGGCTAAATGAGGGAAGAACATACAATCAGTAGAATATAGAAATCTGTCTTATCCTACAGGAAAGTAGGAGGGGAAAGAGTGAAGAGAAAAGGGTTGAGGCTGATAGAAAAGAGGGCAAGCTGGAAGATTTGGTAGTCAGAAACTGAATAGGGTGAATTGGGATTAAGAATAATACTTTGGAATCATAATAGTACAAAAAATTTTGTGACATTTTTCTAATAAAATCCTCACTTCTCAAATACATAGTGAATTGATTCAAATATATAACAATGGAAAAAAGTCATTCCACAGTTGATAAATGGTCAAAGGATATGAACAAACAGTTCTTAGAAAAGTAATTAAAGCTCTTTATAGTCATGCTAAAAAATGCTCTAAGGCAGTATTAATAAGAAATGCACATTAAAACAACTCTGAGGTACACCCCACACCTATCAGGTTTGCTGTTATAAAAGGAGAAAATTGGAGAGGATGTGGGAAAATTAAGACATTAATGCATCGTTGGGAGAGTTGTGAACTTATTCAATCATTCTAGAGATCATTTTGGGCCTATACCCAAAGGGCTATAAAACAGTACATACCCTTTGATCCAACAATTGTCATTACTAGGTTTATATTTCAAAGAAATAAAAAAAGAAGGACTTATATACACAAAAATATGTATAGGAGCTTTCCTTATGGGAACAAAGAAGTGGAAAGTAAGGGTATACCTATCAATTGGAGAATGGCTGAGTAAGTTACATAGATTCCATAGTTCATGACAGTATGGAGTAACAAAAGTCTCTTGAAAAAAAAGTGTAGGCTCAATTTCTGGACATTTAATTAGTCTTGTTAAAAATAAAATCCTTGATGTTGTGCCTGAACCAAAAGTTTATTGATATACATTAGAATAGTGATTTTCTAATTAAAAAAAAAGGATCATTTTTCATTTTTCCTTATAACAACTTTCTCTAGCCCCCAAATTGTGGAAAGACCATATAATATTATCACTTTTTATTTATACTTCTTCCTTCAACAAGCAAAGGGGAAGTTTTGTGCTAATTTAAATATGAAAACCTTCCTCAGAGGTATGTCCTTGATAGGAGAAAATGATTAGCTTATAAGCAGAAAATAAATTAGACCACAAGCTCCTTAGGAACAAGGATTGTCTTAATTTTGTACTTGTAACCCTAGAACCTAGCACATTGGAGATTCTTCCTGAAAGCTTAATGATTATTGATTGGTAAGTATAATACATACTTTAACAAGTCCAGATAGTGTGATTATTTAGCTTTCTGCATATTTTGAAGGCTGTAGTTTTCTACTTAGTGAATTTAAGGTAATCAGCAGCCTTAAAACAATTCTAATAAACAAAAAGTTTATTGTGTGAATAATATACATGTTATAGGCATGCTACATTATCACTAAAAATCTTGATAGCTCAAGGTTATAGAACTGGATTAATAGGTTGAGTTTCCTCATTTAACACACAGCTTTCTAACACCATCATAAAAAAGGCTGAATGATATACTACTAACTGTCTCCTTCTAGGAAGAGTCTTTAGGCCCCTAGTGATTGTCTCAAAAAGTTAAAGATTTCAAAATGTCCTACATTTTAATGTGTGCTCAGTTTACATGAAGGCTTATGGAGAAATAGCCTGGTTCAGTACCCTGTGAAGAAAACTTATGTTTAATAAACATTAATCTGAAAAAAAATTATCTGATGGTTCTTATAGATAAATAGACATTTAAAAACCCAACAACTCTTTTATGCAAAAAGATAATAGAATCATTTTTATGAAATAAGTGTTATCTGTCTAATCTACAGAGATGTTCAATATGAAGCCAGTTACTTCACAGGTTTCATAATATGTTGGATTAACCAAAATCTCAACCTAAGAATCTTGGTTTTGTTAATAGTGAAATGAATTGCTTTAGAACTTTGAAGGCTATGGATGAAGTTCTCAAAAAATATTCATTATTTGTTAGGCAGGAGAAAAAAGCTTATAGTGAGTGTCTTCTCCAACATGTTTCCCACCCCCTACCCTGTACACAAAAGGGTACGATAGAGACTGATTATGTTGAACATCATCAGCAACATCAGCATCATCAGAACAAAAACATATATAGTATTTACTTTATGCTAGGTTTTGTGCTTAAGTGCTTTATAATTACTATCTCATCCACATTCAACAGTACTAGAAAGTAGGTGTTACTATTATCTCCATTTTATAGATGAGGAAACTGAGGCAAATGGGTTTAGTGATTTGCCTAGGATCTCACAAATGATAAATGTTTGAGGCCGAAGTTCAACTCAGGTCTTCCTGACCATAGGCCTAGTGCTCTATCCATGGACAGAAAAATAACTAGAGGGATGGATGGATGAATGGATGGATGAATTGATAGATAGGTAGGTGGATAATTGGAGAGAAAGAGAAAGGAAGGAAGGAAGGAAGGAAGGAAGGAAGGAAGGAAGGAAGGAAGGAAGGAAGGAAGGAAGGAAGGAAGGAAGGAAGGAAAGAAAGAAGG